>NW_027509219.1:10822500-11092500 GCF_051911475.1 Siphateles boraxobius | reverse complement strand
TTCCTCGAGAATACTGAAGCCAAAAATTATCCTTAATTTTGCATTAATTTAAAACGCATTGCTGCACAGAGCAGACCTAGGCGAAGCGGCTTGCGCCCCTATTGGTTGCTCTGCGGAAACTGCTGCAGCCTATCGATGGACTATTCGTGACGTAAGCACCAATGAGGGCGCAGGCGCCCTGGCGCGTCACGTCCCACCAGAATTGGCGTGGCTTATGTCTATATAAGCCGAGTCCAGATAGGATATTCTTTGGTTTTTCACACTGAAGCGAAACCAGAACGTAGCACAAGCATGGAAGGGTTACGCAACACTCGTTCCCTCATCTAGAGAGAACCGAGGTTACGTTAGTAACCGAGTGTCGTTCTGTTACGAGAGTACTCTTGTCTTGCGTAAGCTAGCTTATGCTATGGGAACCCAATGTAAAACGTCGTGCGTGCTGAAGTCATCCACACACATGGACCCAAGGGTGTGTGCCCGGGGTGCACATTATAGTGGGTAATATCTAGACCAGCGAGTAGCGAGCCCAAGAATATAACCTAGTCATACAACTGACTAATGGGATGGGTGCTTAGCACGTTATAACAGTTGAGACGGACGAAAGACCGCATGAGCTGCATGACAATAGAATAATACAGCCTAACAGTCAGGCGTATTAAACTGAAAACAGTGTCGCCTGTAGGGAAGGAACTTCCAGGTTATAAAACCTTATAAATGTAGACGGTGAGGCCCAGCCTGCCGCCATACAAATATCCTGGAGTGAAACCCCACTGGACCAGGCCCATGACGAGGCCACGCCTCTGGTCGAATGGGCTCTGATGCTTAAGGGGCATTGAAGGCCCTTAGACCTATCAGCCAGCGCGATAGCGTCAACTATACATCTGGAAAGACTCTGCTTCGAGGTGGCTAGCCCTTTGGTATGGCCACCAAATGAAAACAAAGAGCTGTTCTGACTGCCTGAATGCAGCAGACCGCTCAACGTATATCCTCAGCGCCCTGACCGGGCAGAGGAAATTAACGTTGCCTTCGCCGTCAGACCCAGGCAGGGCTGACAGGGAGATGACTTGCGCTCTGAACGGAGTAGAGATCACTTTGGGGACATAGCCGTGTCTTGGTTTGAGGACGACCTTAGAGTCGTTAGGCCCAAACTCAATGCACGCCGCGCTCACAGAGAGTGCGTGCAGGTCACCCATAAGGAAAGCCATAAGGAAAGCGGCTTTAAAAGATAGAAACCGCAGGTCCACTGACTATAGCGTTTCGAAGGGAACGCCCCCATAGCGTCCAGGACCGTGGAGAGGTCCCAGACCGAAACCATAGAGGGTCGAGGAGGGTTTTGTCTCCTAGCACCCCTAAGGAAACCTATGATGAGATCATTACTTCCCAGTGACTGGCCATGCAAGGGGTTTCAAAAACGCTGCGATGGTGCGACATACACTTTGAGCGTGGAGGGGGACCTGCCCTCATCCAAAAGCTCTTGTAGGAAGGAGAGGATCTCCGTAACGCCAAACATTTATGTGTAAGCGCCCTTCCTGGGCTGCCCACAAGCCGAAGACCGGCCTGCCCTCGTAGAGGGCGCCCCAACCTGAGTTGGAGGCGTCTGTCGAGATTACTTTTCGTTTCGAGATCGATCCCAGATCCACACCTGACTGGTACCAGTATGCCGCCGTCCAGGGTTCCAGTGCTGCAACACAGCTCTGGTTCACCCTGAGGCGTAAATGGCCATAGGTCCACGCTCGAAGCGGGACCCGCGTTTTCAGCCAGTGCTGGAGGGGGCGCATATAAAGCAGACCCAGCCGAAGCACTGCCAAAGCCGAAGCCATAAGGCCTAGCATCCTCTGAAATCTCTTGAGAGGGAGAATACTGCTGACCTTGAAAATGGCTATTGAGCGTTGCATTTGCAGCGCGCGCTGTGACATCAGCAGCGCTGTCATTGATACAGAGTCTAAGTCTGTTCCCAGAAAAGAGATTGTCTGTCTGGGAGACAGCGAGCTCTTGGTCCAGTTGACCTGGAGACACAGGGATTGTAAATGTTTGAGTAATACAGCCCTGTGCACTATCAGTTTTGCCTCTGACTGGGCTAGAATTAGCCAGTCATCCAAATAGTTCAGTATTCGCAGCCCCCATAATCTCAGGGGGGCGAATGCCGCATCCATGCACTTCATGAATGTACAAAGTGCTAGGGACAGACCGAACGGCAGGACGGTGTACTGATAGCTCTGGCCCTCGACGGTGAATCGTAAGAAAGGCCTGTGATGGGGCGTTATCTGAATCTGAAAATAGGCATCCTTCAGATCCACTGAAATAAACCAGTCCCTCGGGTGAATTTGAGCGAGGATTTGTCTGGTCGTGAGCATTTTGAACGATCTCCGCACAGAGATGGGGACTCGAGTTTGAGACTCGGACTCGAGTGCGACTTAAGTCGCACACACAGTGACTTCAGACTCGACTTGAGACTCGTCCTCGAAAGACTTCAGACTCGACTCGGACTCGAGCTGCGGGACTCGTGAACAATGTTTATTTTTAGGAAACGTCTGATGAGCACGCTGTTATTCCCCTCCCTCTGACCCGTTACCTAAAACCTGCCTACATAACACGTACTACGTGCGCGCGCGCGGCCACACATGAGAGGACAACAAACAAACATGTCGACTTCACCGGCCGTTGCTGTGCCATTCGTCAGCTTTGGGTTTAAAAACTTCAAACAAGACGGGCCAAACAAAAGAAGCGCTCAATGCAAAATATGGGGTATCTGCGCGCGTGCACCTCATGGTGTTCCAGAGCGCGAGAGGTGGGTGTACGAGAGAGAGAGAGAGAGAGAGAGAGACGTGCGAGAGGTAGTGCTGCGCGAATGCGCTACGGCGCGCTGCAATCAAATACGATTTTAAATAGGCTTAGTAAAAATAAAAAAATAAATCGAAAATCAATGTGTGGCGGGCCGCCACAAATATATGAACCATGTATTTCACATCATTTGGTTGCAATAGTGTTTTGCATTTAGCTACTGTGATGTTTTGCACTATGTCAATTTTAGTGCTGTGAGGTAGGCTATAATATTTTCTATATTTGGTCTAATGGCTCCACAGAGCCAGCACAATAGGAGCCAAGGCCTTTCATTATAATTCAGCAACAGACATGAGAGTCCTTTTTCTTCAGAACCTCAATTTTTACAGATACAGATATTAACTTAAAAGTAAAGTATTCTTGGTGTTTTGTCATGTTGAAATAGCCTGTTTACACTGATTATATACCTAAATCAAAGCTGATATTGTATGCTATCAGATAAAGGAGTCATAATAGCATATTACATGCTTTGAATTCCTTAATAGCTATGCAGTGTTCTAAGCAGCCTGGATGGGTCGCTGTACGTGATGCAACACTTATTATAACCACAAGAGACTTGAGACTTGACTTGGACTTTAGCTCAAAGACTTGAGACTTGACTTGGACTTTAGCTCAAAGACTTGAGACTTGACTTGGACTCTAGCTCAAAGACTTGAGACTTGACTTGGACTCTAGCTCAGAGACTTGTGAGCATCTCTGTCTCCGCATGAGGGCTCTGTTCAAATTTCTGAGATCTATGATGGGTCTGAGACCGCCATCCTTTTAGGGGACAAAGAAATATCTGCTCTAGAAACCCGAAGCGCTCTGTGTCCGAGGAACGGTTTCTATAGCACCCTTTCCCATCAGTTTCGCTATCTTGGCACGAAGTAGATGTGCTGCTTCGTTTTTTACCGTAGTTTCGACCCTGGCCCGAAAGCGTGGGGGTCTGCAAGCGAACTGCAGCGAACAGCCTCGTTTTATAATGTTCAGTACCCACTGTGATACGCCTGGGATAATTTTCATACTTAAAGCCAGGGGGAGAATGATATCTGGGCTCTGGCCGCTGCGTGTGTGTGGCACATAGCATGCGGTGTTTGCATGTGGGCTCACACTATGAGAGGGGCCCGCGCTCTGAGAAACGCGCGCTCTCTACACACTGAGCACAATCTGAGTGTGCGAGTGTCACAGAGCGAGCCGTGCTTGCGTGTAGGGGTGAACACTGGGTAGTGGCCACTTTTCCTACACTTATAACATCCACGGCGTGCACCACACGGTGGTGCGTCATATGGCAAACAGTGTTTGTGAGTAGGGGTGAGCACTGAGCAGTGGGCACATAACCTACGTTTATAACATGCTCGGCGTGAGCCGGGCGATGTGTCATATGACAGATAGTGTTTGTGAGTAGGGGTGAGCACTGTATAGTGGGCACACTATCTACATTTAGAACACATGCGGCGTGAGCCGGACAAAAAGACAAAATGCTCATTTTGTGATTTATCTGGGTAGCCGTGAAAACGGCCTTTGGGTACAGGCGAGCGGGTCTTGTGACGGGCTCGTTGACTGTAAAATAAACTTCTCCAGCCGGCTCTGTTGAGGGGACTGAGAGAGCGAGACAAGTTTTCTTTGATGACGGTCCAGCCGCGGCGGGACTCAGCCATCTTCGTCTTCTCTGAGGGGTCAGGAAGAGGGAGGCGGCCTGTGGCGGCTCGAAGAGCGTGAACGCTGCTGAGAGTCCCTCTGCCGGCGGGGTGGTGGCGGAGGAGGTGGCGGCGCTGTGCTGCGGCTGCTTTTTAGCGCGACCTGTCGCGGAGCTGGAGTGCCTCAGGTTGAAGTGTCGCGTGGCTTGTGACATTTTCTGCACCTCCGTAAAGTGTTCCGTAAAACCTTTAACCGCCGGGCTGAAGAGACCGGAAGGGGAGACGGGCGCGTCAAGGTAGGTTGCTCTGTCGGACTCCTTCGTGTCGGACAGCGTCAACCATAAGTGTCTCTCAGTAACACTGAGAGCCGCCATGTTCTTCCCGATGGCCTGTGCAGCGGACTTGGTGGCTCGTAGAGCTAAGTCCGTGGCGCTTCTGAGATCGGTGAAGTTCTCAGGGTTCGGGCCCGCCTCGTCCATAGTGCGGAGAAGGTTGGCCTGGTAAATTTGAAGCACAGCCATTGAGTGAAGCGCTGAAGCGGCCTGACCGGCGGCGGCGTAGGCGCGACCGATGAGAGCCGAAGTAGTCCTGCAAGCTTTCGAAGGCAGAGCGGATTTAGGCTGCCATCCAGCGGAGGGCGGGCATAAGTGGCTGGCTACCACCTCCTCGACTGGAGGGATGGAAAGGTAGAATTTGTCTTTCGCGCCGTCAACAACGGAGAGCGTCGAAGAGACAGTAGACCGCAACCTGGCAGAAAATGACGCTGTCCAGCTCTTAGATAGCTCCTCGTGCAGTTCTGGCAGGAAGGGAGCAGGCCTCGTCTGAGGCGTCGAGCGGTGACCAGGCAGGAAACAGCCGTCCAGCCTGCTGAGTGCGAGTTTCTCGGGCGGTGACCAATCGAGGCCGAGGTCTTCCACGGCCTTGGTAATGAGGCGAAGCATTTCAGCGTCGATACTGGCCCGCACACCGCTCGACTCTTGCAAGGAAGGGGAGGGGTCCAGAATGGAGCCTGACCAACCTTCACTCTGTGACACGGCAAGAGAGCAGCTGTCCTCTTCCGCATTGTCCTCGTCCGACTCTAGATGCACGACGGCAGCAGACGGAGGCCGGGCGGCCATTATCGAGGCGGGGGAACCAGGCGGCGATGCACACGGGGAGATGGCCGGCGTGCATTCGCTCACATAAATGGCCTCTGGAGCTCTCTGCGAACGGCGCTTTTTACGGCGCGGCCCAGACATGAGAGACGGAGGAGTAGGGTCCACGTCAAAAGTGGCTAGTCGAGCCCGCAGAGTCGACAGAGCCATGGCTTCGCATTCCGGGCAGCTGCCTTGGGAAAGCGCGAAGTCGGCGGGGGATCATCCCAGGCAGGAAACACACAGGATGTGGCGGTCCCCGTCGCTGAGAGGGGCTCTGCAAGAGCCGCATTTAGTAAAGCGAGGCATTTGGAACAACGCCTCGGCTCTTTTAGAAAGTTCGCGGGGTGAACACAAGCAATATGAAAGGAAATGGGCGCCGGATAGCGCAGCAGGAACGGCGGTGAAGCGGTGAAGATGGCCAACTCCTGTTCTGCGAAGCAGATAGCTCGTCCCGTTGAAAGGCTTTTCGACGGCGCCGGCATCTCCAGAGATTCAGCTATGTGGAGTCTTCGCTGAAGTGGTGAAAAATCAAAGAACATCCTATCTGGACTCGACTTATATAGACATAAGCCACGGCCATTCTGGCGGGACACGACGCGCCAGGGCGCCCGCGCCCTCATTGGTGCTTACGTCACGAATAGTCCATCGATAGGCTGCAGCAGTTGCCGCAGAGCAACCAATAGGCGCGCGAGCCGCTTTGCCTAGTTCTGCTCTGTGCAGCAATGCGTTTTAAATAATGCAAAATTAAGGATAATTTTTGGCTTCAGTATTCTCGAGAAAAGAGGTTTTCCCGTAGTACTCTCGTAAGAAAACTATTTTGTTTGCTATAAAAGTGAAGCGGCCATTGTGTTTTTTGGCCACCACGCTCTCAAGCTACGTCAAAGGCCTGCAACGATTTATTTTGTTGAAGACTGAATGAATGAGAGAGGTGAATGAAGGTGTGGGCCCACTTGATTTATTGTTACTAAGGTTCTACTTGAAAGTTCATTGATCTGATTTGGGTGTCAATTGAATTGTGGATTTATACTGGAATTGATTTAATTTTGTGTTGCATAATAGTCAACTGTTTTCCCCTAGATTCAACATATTTAATCACAAAAATTGAATACTTTATTTTCGTTTCATTTCAGTAAATTGTATATAATTACTCCATTCACATTTCTGTGTGTTTTTTTTTCCTGGCAGTTTACAGTTTAGACCGTTCTATGTGGGTTTTATCTGTGAGTTAAAAAACATACATTCTTAGTAGGATAATTTTAATTAAAGTAATAATTTACTACTTAGTGGAGGCACCGCCAAAGCAAGTTGTTGCAAAGTTTATTTAACCAAGTAGTCATAAAATAAACCAACACCTGTGTTATTTGTTTTAATATTATTTAATTTAGTACCAACCCAGGGCCCCATCTCGTGTTATATTTACTAAATTGGGTTAGTTACCTTCAGTATCATAATTAGCATAGAGACAAGGGGTTACATCTATACTAATAAGGGCCAAGTGTCCTCAATAACATAATGCAATGTCATAGAAACTGTTTTACATTTTATGTGTCCTCACTAAAAGGGCCAGTTAACGGTCCAGATGATGTTACTCTTTAAATCTAATAATGTGCACAGGTTTTTGTAAGGGTTAACTTTAGGGTTGGACTGGAGATATCATTCACCTGATATAAAAACAATGGAAGTCTATAAAATGTCCTCAGAAATATAGTTTCTAAGGTCTGTGTGTGTCTTAGGATTTTTTGGGGGTATTTTCTGCATTTTTGGTTTTTCAAAACTATCATTATCATTATAGAGCACAACAATGCTTTGGGCAACCTGTATCTCTTCAACTGTTCTGTCCAGTAAAGGCAAAAATGCCAGAAAAAAATTATCATGAAAAATATCATCATCATCTATTACCAATAATTTGGCAAATAAACTTCCAGTAAGCGTTTAAGACATATACATGTATAGAATGTGAGTTAATGTTATTTGTGAACAAATGTTCAAGGTAAATGTGCAGTAAATTAATATTGTTTGTCCAGAATATTGTTTGTTACAGTGTTTATTTTGTTTAATGTCAGAGCCCTGTGTCTGTGGACATTTTGTACTGTAAAACATCTGTACTGCAGAACTGTAGGCTACTATAGAACAGGGGATCCCAAACTTGTCAGCCCACGACCCCCAAAATAAAGGTGCGAGTGACTCGCGACCCTATATCCTCGGAGGTGGTTAAAGTATACAAACATTGCGTGAAACTGTGCACATGCACTAATAGGCGTACTTACAACACAAAATAACACAACAGTCAAAACAAACATTATATATTATTTTATATTAAATATTAACATCACCTAATGAAATGGGTGCATAAGTACTAAAAAAACAATACATTTAGAGTTTGCAAAATACACACTGATGTTTATGGAAGAGGTAATAATAATCCTTTCCATTATAATTCGACACGTTTTATTCATATCAGATACACATTGTGTAAGTAGGCCTAACTTTAATGTTACTCTATTCTTCTCCCAGTTCACCAGCCACTTACTTTTAAGTATTTCGGGAGTGGATGAATTCACGTGTTGTAAATGTTCCAAACAATGTGAAATGTTGTGAAAATAAAAAACAGCTCTCCCTCGTTCATTTCAGGGGTTCTATTTAATTACCATTTGTGCATTTCATTCATTGCGCCTTGACACCAGTTCAAAACTGAGTCCCAAAAGTCCGCGCAAGAAGCATAACTGTACGTTCACACCCCCGCCGACTTGAGCAGCAAAGAATCGCCGCTCTGTCGAGGACGCTTGTCAAAAAGTACGGGGAAGCTTGTTGACGCTTGTTAAAGGTTGACGCATTTGCCGCTCTGACATAATGTAGCAGCGTTATGTCTGAGAGAAGAGAAGTGTCACAACATGAAAAGTAAACAGAAAAACAAGCAATAGGCTACATTGACACTAGAAACCTTTTATAATGACAGCATTTTTATATTGCCTATTCCGCATCTCAACGCACGCATAAAGTTGCCACAAAGAACCGGCCAAAGTAAGGATTATGCATTAAACATTTGAATTGTTTATTAATAAACTAGTGTTCTCTTACGAGAGTATCTCTCGTACTGCGTAATATCTTACGCTATGGGGAAAACCTCTTTTCCACGAGATATTGAAGCCAAAAATTATCCTTAATTTTGAATCAATGTAAAACGCGTTGCGACAGCATGCAGACATAGGCAAGGCGGCTCGCGTGCCTATTGGCTGACCTGTGGCAACAGCAGCAGCCTATCGAGAGAGGCCCTGCGTGACGTGATACCCAATGGGGGGCGCTTTGCGCCCATTTACGTCACGTCCCGCCAGAATAGGCGTGGCCTTGGCCTATAAATACAGCTCGATAGGCTGAAACAAACTGATTTTCATCTCTTCAGCGAAGCACTACTGCATCGCTGGATCCGGAGTGAGAAGCCGCGCCGTCTGAGAAAAAGCCTTCTGCGGGACGAGCCTTCGAGCCTGAAGCCGCTGGCCTTCACCTCGCCGCCTTCAGCCGCCGTACCTGCTACGCTTTCCGCCGTTTATATCCTTTCAATGCTAAGAGTGTGTGTTCGCCGCTGCGACTCACACTCTCTCTCTGTCTATATCTCTCTCCTAAAAGAGCTGCGTCTTTTTAAAGATGCAAAGATCCTGCGGCTCGTGCCGAGCCACTCTCAGCGAAGGGGACCGCCATGTCATCTGCGCTTCCTGCCTGGGTGAGGATAACGCGGCTCTCGCGCTCGCTGACGGCGGATGCCCTCATTGCGAGCTGATATCCATGGTGACTCTGAGGACTCGCCTGGCATCCTTCTCAGAGCCTGCTCTTCCGCCCTCTGTAGTGCCGCGCCGTAAAAGCGCCGTTCTCCAGCCAGTGAAAGCTCGGCGGTTCGCCCGCCAGCTTCACCAGCTTCACTCGAGTCGCTCACTGACGGACAACGGCCGCCGCGCGCCGCCGCTTACGCCGTTAATGACGACGAGATAGCTGCATCTGTAGAGAAGGCCAGCTGCTCTATCCTGGCGTCGGACAGTGAGGATTGGGCGAGCTCTGTGGACCTCCCCCTCCTGCCCACGAGTCGTCAGGGAAACGGGCCAGCATCAAAACCGCGGCTAGCTTTCTTTATGTTATAAGAAAGCTACCCCGCCCCCCGTGGGCATGCGTCACCGGCGAAATGAGGAAAGAGTGTGTTTTAGTCCCGCCGAGGCTGGACCAATCTCCATTTCTCAAACATTTCTCAGCTCCTCATAGTCTGAGCGGCTTAAAATGTCAATATTGCAGCAATGAGCCTTTTGTATAACACGCACGCCTGCAAACAAACGCCGACACACACAAAACTGTGATGACGCTCTCTTAACCCGTGGGCATGCGTCACCGGCGAAATGAGGAAAGAGTGTGTTTTTAGTCCCGCCGAGGCCGGATCAATCTCCATTTATCAAACATTTCTCAGCTCCTCGTAGTCTGAGCGGCTGAAAATGTCAATATTGCAGCAATGAGCCTGTTGTATAACACGCACGCCTGCAAACAAACGCCGACACACACAAAACTGTGATGACGCTCTCTTATCTGCTCGAGCTAATTTATGCTTTTGTCCTTTCCCTCAGTGGCTCAGCGGCAAATCTCAAAGCCTTCACACGGGAGACCCGTGTTCGATCCCAGCTCTCGCAGCAGATAAAACTTTAGTGTCGCCGCGGCCAGACTTCCACCGAAACTTTTTGCTCGTTCAGTTCCAGAAAATGCGACTGTTCCAGTGTTTTTTGCAGTAAACAAGCCGGTACCATGGCCCGCTTGCCTGCACACAAATGCCGTTTCCACGGCGACCCAGAAAAATTATATAAGCAGTGTATTTTCTGGTATTCCGGCCACAGCCGATGGTGTTATGAGTGTAATAAAAATGCCCAAAGCCCAGTGTTCATTTCTACTCACAAACACAGCCTGCCACAGTGCAGGGCTCGCACAAATGAGACTGAATGTGCACGCTGACGACGGTGTTTAGGTCTCGCCGCGGCCAGACTCCACCGAAACTTCTCGCTCGTTCAGTTCCAAACAATGTGACTGTTCCAGTGTATTTCGCAGTAAACAAGCCGGTACCACAGCCCGCTTGCCTGCACACAAATGCCGGTTTCACGGCTACCCAGATAAATCCAATAAAGAGTGTACTTTCTGGTGTTCCGGCCACGGCCGATGGTGTTATGAGTGTTGTAAGAATGCCCACGTCTCAGTGCCCATTCCCACACACAGACACAACCCGCCACAGTACAGGGCTAGCATGAATAAAATCGACTCACGTGGATTGTGCATTAAATGTAGTGAATGTGCCCACGACACAGTGCCCACAAACACTACACAAAGCATGTCCCACGGTTTCTGTAAAAACGAAACCAGCACACATTCAGTCAGCTCAGGCCGACGGTGCTCTAAGTGCAGTGAGTGTGCCCGCTGTCCCGCGCCCACATTCCCTCACAGACATGCTAAACCCCACGGGGTTCGTCCCGCTCGCCCTCTCTCCACAAACTGTCATAGAGAAGTCGAGCGCGGCCAGGCTGCCCGCTGTGATCAGTGCGCCCCCCGCCTCGTACACTGCAACACAGTGTTTATTTCTCAGCACACCGGAGCTCTCCGGCCGCCGGTATGCCGCGGCCAGAGCCCAGATTTCATTCTACCTCTAGCTATTCATGCAGATGCGTGGGCAAAGCTTCCCGGGGTATCAGAATGGGTGCTGAACACCATAAAAAGAGGCTATTCATTGCAGTTCGCTCGACGTCCACGCCGTTACACGGCGCGAGTCGAAACTACGGTAAAAAATGAAGTAACTCATCTACTTCGAGCCGAAATAGCGAAACTACTGAGTAAAGGGGTCATAGAACCTTTATCTCAGGCTCAGAGCGAAGGGGGTGTATACAGCAGATATTTTCTGGTACCGAAAAAAGACGGGGGTCTGAGACCCATTCTAGATCTGCGACAGCTGAACAGAGTGCTTGTGAAGCGCCAGTTCAGAATGCTTACAACCAGGAAAATCCTCGCACAAGTTCACCAGGAGGACTGGTTTATGTCAATAGATCTGAAAGACGCCTATTTCCAAATACAAATAGCGTCACGTCACAGGTGATTCTTGAGATTCGCCTTCGAGAGCCAGGCATATCAATACACAGTCCTGCCGTTCGGCCTGTCCCTGGCACCCCGTACGTTTACGATGT
Organism: Siphateles boraxobius; assembly: GCF_051911475.1. Classification (NCBI taxonomy): domain Eukaryota; kingdom Metazoa; phylum Chordata; class Actinopteri; order Cypriniformes; family Leuciscidae; genus Siphateles; species Siphateles boraxobius. The sequence continues at coordinate 11,080,716 of NW_027509219.1, read as the reverse complement.
GCATGGACGCGGCTCTCGCACCCCTGAGACTTCAGGACATGCGAGTTTTGAACTACTTGGACGATTGGCTGATTCTAGCTCGATCACACTCAGAGCTCATAGAACACAGGACCAAATTGCTCGAGCATCTCGAGAATCTGGGTCTCACAGTCAATTGGGCTCAGAGTTCGCTGTCTCCCAGTCAGAAAATTTCTTTTCTGGGAACATTGCTGGACTCGCTGTCCATAACAGCACGTCTGTAGCTGGAGCGCGGACTAGACATTCAGCGCGCCGCGAAATCCTTCCGCCGTGGCTCTATAGTCCCGCTCAAAAGGTTTCAGAAAATGCTGGGCCTCATGGCCTCAGCGTCTTCGGTACTCCAGCTGGGTCTGCTTCGCATGCGCCCACTGCAGTTATGGCTGAAAGCGCGAGTTCCACTCCGGGCATGGACCTCTGGTCTGTTTCGCCTCAAGGTCGATCCAAAATGCGTCTCAGCTTTGGAACCTTGGAAAGCAACCGACTGGTATCAGTCAGGTGTGAGTCTGGGGACTTCCTCGAGTGTGAAGGTGGTGTCCACGGACGCCTCCACCTCGGGATGGGGAGCGATGCTCGAGGGTAGACCGTTCTTTGGCCAGTGGTCAGAACGGGAAAAGCTACTACATATAAACTGTCTAGAAACGATGGCAGTCGACAACGCGCTACGGCGCTTCTGTCCCCAGATAAAAGGTCACCACGTCTTGGTCCAGTCGGACAACATGTCAGTGGTGGCATACATAAATCACCAGGGCGGCATCAGGTCCCGAAACCTTCACAGGCTGACGGAACGCCTCCTGGACTGGGCTCAGCACAACCTGCTTTCACTGAAAGCAGCGCATGTGCCTTGTCACCTGAATCTGGGACCAGACAGACTGTCCAGAAACAATGTTCCAGCAGGAGAATTGTCGCTGCACCCGCAGACGATCTGACTGCTGTGGGAGACATTCGGCAGAGCGCAGGTGGACCTGTTCGCGTCCCAAGAAAACGCTAACTGTCCGAACTTTTTCTCCAAGAGCAGGGATGCGCTGGCCCACGTATGGCCCCGCTGCCTCCACTATGCTTTTCCCCCCGTCTCACTCCTGCCTCAAGTGTTGGAACGAATGAGGGAAAACGGATGCCCAGTGCTGCTCGTGGCTCCGCTCTGGACGAACCAGATTTGGTTCCCAGTCCTGATGCGGCTGACCAGCACTGTCCCGTGGCCTATACCAGTGAGGAGAGACCTCCTCTCTCAGGCAAAGGGCTCGATTTGGCATCCTCGCCCGGATTTATGGTCCCTACATGCATGGGCCATCAACGGGTTCCCGCTAACCTCCCGGAGGAAGTGTTAAACACGATCACGCAGGCTAGAGCCCCGTCTACTAGACGGCTCTATTCCTCGAAATGGTCGGTGTTCTCTGCCTGGTGTCAAGCTCAGGGATTTTCACCCGTAGACTGCGGGGTTACGGAAGTGCTCTCCTTCCTTCAGGAGCTGCTGGATAAGGGCATGAACCCCATCCACGCTCAAAGTATACGTGGCAGCCATAGCGGCGTTTGCAAAACCGACGTCTGGCCAGTCACTGGGGAAAAACGACCTGGTCGTGCGATACCTCAGGGGAGCTCGGAGGCTGAATCCTCCCAGACCCCTCTCAGTCCCTGTGTGGGACCTTTCTACGGTTTTGGAAGCCATGAAAGGTGCCCCATTTGAGCCAATCCATTTGTCAGACATGAAACATCTGTCTTTCAAAACGGTGTTTCTTATGGCTCTCGCTTCACTGCAGCGCATAGGGGACTTACAGGCGCTTTCAGTAAGCGCGTCATGTATGGAGTTTGGGCCTAATGACTCAAAAGTCATACTCAAACCAAGGCACGGGTACGCAAAGCGTCCCCATTGGGTATCACGTCAGGCAGGGCCTCTCTCGATAGGCTGCTGCTGTTGCCACAGGTCAGCCAATTGGCACGTGAGCCGCCTTGCCTATGTCTGCATGCTGTTGCAACGTGTTTTACATTGATTCAAAATTAAGGATAATTTTTGGCTTCAATATCTCGTGGAAAAGAGGTTTTCCCCATAGCGTAAGATATTACGCAGTACTCGTTCCCTCTCTAGAGAGAACCGAGGTTACGTTAGTAACCGAGTACGTTTTCTGTCAGTTTTCGGTTCATTTATGAGACGCGCTCCAGTTCACGCGCCAGCGTATATATAGCCTAGTATAGAACATCGACTCTTACTTTATGAACTATTAGTACTAAAACCTTAATTTACAAATAACTTTAATTGGAGGAGAATGGTAATTAGAAGTTAAAAAAATCTGAATTACAAAATAAGAACGTGTTAATTTTTAAATCAGTTGCAGTTGTTTCCTTTAATGAGGAAAAAAGTTCCAGCAGCGACTCCCAGCAGTCCAAGAGTCAGACCCACTCCACAGAACACATCTGGACCAACACCTGGAAGGGCTACATTAACATCTGAAACATACAAGCACATAATGATGCATGTGTCACAGCATGTAAGTGCATGTATTTATTGTTTACTGTAAAGTGACATTTTTAGAGTTGTACTTTTGACATTTTCTTCCTAATTTTTCCTAGATATGGCCAATTAACTGTATTTATGACACTGTGTTTATGATTAATGTCTCCATAGGTCTTACTAATAAACTTCTCAGGAAGTTATTTTTTTAGGATATGTCATGTTTGCCCTAAATTATTTTAAGATGATTAATATTGTAATATATCAGTTGATCTAAAGCAAATAATTTGTGAACAATTAGGATTAATAAAAATCATACATCCACTGAATCTATGAAGCAATGCCTCACCCCATGTTTTGGTTTTAGGTTGGCCTGGAATGGATTTGTGGTTCACAGTGCAGCTGTAAATGTCTCCCTCTTTTGGCGTGAACTTCAGAGCCGAGAAGATGTTGAAGGTGCCGTCATCTTTTCTGCGGTACTGGCTTAGACTCATGCCTTCTGTCACAATCTGATTGTTTTTAGTCCATGATACATTGACAGGAGGAGGGAAGAATCCAGTCACATGACAGATGAGTGTGTTCTCAACATCCTGCACCACGTCATCTTTTGAATAGATGGAAGTATCTGGGATGTCTGTGAACACACAGAAATAGATGCTGATTTGTACTTGGGACCTCTGTGTACATTTTATCTTGGACCACAAGAAAATCTTGCAAACCAAAACTCTTATTATATTGGTTATGATTTCTGCAGCTGATTTATTTGCATCTCCAAAAAAGTAAACTTTGTATTATTATATATCTATTATTAATTTTAATATTATATAATAATTAATTATATGCATTGTGTATGTCTTACCTAGTCGCTCAACCAGGGATTTTTAAAACTTAATGAATGCTTGTAAGTTTTGTTTGCAGTTCTCTATAGCACCAACACCAGCCTCATAAAATCCAGGAAAGCTGAGAGGATCTGCAAAGTCAGGCACTGTCGCTACTGCTTCTTTTCTAATGAAGTCTGAATGGAACAGTTCCTCTTCATCAAATCCATACAAATATTCTTTCTCTGAATCAGAACATCCAGAAATTAGAACATCCCTGTGCACAACTGAAACAGAGAAAATGTCATGATATTAGCCAGAGTGGATTAACAGTATGGATGAATAACAAAGGATGAACTTTATCTGATGTGAAATCAGTACAGTGATAGTATTTAGAAACAAACTATTTAAAACAACATTATTTCTCAACCCTAAAAAGTGCTTTTGAATAGATAATATATTATATTGAAGGATCTAAGGATTCTTAGTAGCAACCTTTGTGAATAGTTTTAAGAGAGCCACCATACATGTGGTTTTCTTTTCTTTTAAATATTCATTTAATTTCCATTGAATTATTCAATTTAATGATATAATCAATTATTATACATTTTTAATCCATTGCCCATTTTTTACTAATTTTACTGAATCATTCATTGATCCGTCATTTTATAATATTTTCCTATTTAATCTTATGTTGTGTATTGTGTTGTCTTCACAAATGTCTCTATCTAAATGTTTTAATGTCACATGTGTGAAGCATATTTCACTGCTCTGGAATAACTTAGCCACAAATAAAAGTAGTTAACGTTAAGTTAGTCTCCTGCTTTCTGCTCTTCCTCTGTCTGACTTATAGGCTGATAGAAGGCTGTTAATACAATATCAGACAAAATACAGAGTAGAGATTTTGGGTATCAGACAAGATTCTGCAGACAGGTTTTGGGCACCAGACAAAAATCTTTAAACGTCTTTTGGAGAATTTAATTTTCCTCTTAATCATACTTGCTTATCTACTTTAACTTTATAAATCAGCAGATATAATTTTATTAAACAGTTAGCTGACTTAAATTGAGTTTCAGTTCTCACAATAACAGTGAGCATAAGCAGGACACCATACATCTCCGCTGTTCATGCAGAAGTGAGTAGAGCAAACACATATCAAACAGTCCTGGAGTGAATAACAGGACGAGCTGCTGATCCCTGATCATGTAGAAGCCGTCCAATCACAGCATCCAATCAGAAACTGAGCCCTACTCTGACATCACTGTATCTAGTTAAAATTATGCTCTATTTCAGACTTGTTTGGTTGTTAAGAAGTAAGTTTATTTACTCTATCTGTATTGTATTCTGCTTTCCATTTTGATATCTGTATTTCAAAAATCTATTAATAATATTTATTTACATGTATAAAAGTATTATTATGCATTTATGTGAATGTTTGTGAGTGTGCGTTGATGTAGGCTATGTGAATGTGTGTGTGTGTGTGTATATATATTGTAAGGGGTATACAGCCAAAGACCCAGAGCCAGATATGAAGAATGAAGTCCCGGAGTCAGAATTATAATAAATTAAAGAAAAGATTTACTGAAGATAGTTTGCAGTTTCATCAGCAGAAGTCAGCTTCAATACTCACACAGGAGTTCGTAGGACGCCCCGGTAACAGTTACAAAGATCACAGCAGTTATACCATTTCCGAGGTCTAAGCTACTTCATTGCTTACAGTTTGAATGATTCTGATTGACTAAGGAATAGATAAACATAGTAATTTTCCACAGATAGACTGAAGCATATATCCATGGATTATGCAGCTGACACTCGGACCCTGAAGTTAGGCACGTCGTGACCTTCCAGGTCGCAGATTTGGGTTGCTGGACGCCAGCCTGTCCTGAACAACAACTCAGTTAATCTCCAATAATGCCAGTGGTCCGTTATCCTGTAACCAAGAAGACTAACACACACACCGACACACAGCTTTTCCAAGGTTGGATTTGATCAGGCTCTAACTATAAAAAAGAGAGTCCTCTCAAAACATCAAGATAATGCATTCTTTCTCTCAAGGAGAACTATACTTAACTGGAAAGTAAGGCTTTAACAAATAAATAGTCCCTTAAACTATTGGCTTCAATGACCCCTATATGTTTTAACACGTTGAAGACCTTTCTCAAACACAAAAAAAGTCCCTATTTCATTTCTGGAAGCCAGGCTAATTAAAACAAGCACTGTTACTGCATTCAGATAGCAAATACTGACATTAAAGAATACATGAAAAGAACATTTCAGTAATCCCACTGGTAACTTTTATAACAAAGTAAAATCTCCAGAGAAGTCATTCAACTCATTTGATATTTAGAAGGAAAAATTTTGATTAATACCTTAATTATAATCAATCATTACATATACATTGAAGCAGCAGTGGATTCCAATCCACCCCCTTCAATATATACTGTATATATATATATGCTCAATGCTCAATTTACAAATTAATCACTCTTTTGAGTCGATTCTGTTCAAAGACTTCATCAAACAAGTTGGCAGATCTGTCTAAATCGGTTCGCGAATCAGTCTAAATGATCTGTTCAGTTCCTCACGCACTGCATCGTCTGAAGCGCGTTCATTCACACTCGACTCGGATTCGTAACAGGAAGATTTAAAGGGTAAGTACGGCGTTTTACAAGTAAAGCCCTGTTTTAAGATCGTTTCTGATTAAATCGAACGGTTAAAATTAAAATTTGGACACATGCTGCTGTCCCGAGAATTTTAGGTTTTTGTGTTAGCACCCCCCCACCTATACAATGGTTTCATAGGGGCACTGGAACAATACCATTCATATAAAAGCATTAAACTTTAGTTTACAAAGACGTGAAACTCACCGAGTGGTCTGGGGTGTTCACTGATATGCTCACACAAAAATCGCTGCAAAAGATGCTTTCCAACAGGTGTTTTACCATTCGTTGTAAAACTGTGGACCTATTTTTCTTCCAAAAATTCTTCCAAAAACTACGATAAAACCTGTTGGAAAGCATCTTTTGCAGCGATTTTTGTGTGAGCATATCAGTGAACACCCCAGACCACTCAGTGAGTTTCACGTCTTTGTAAACTAAAGTTTAATGCGTTTATATGAATGATTGTTCCAGTGCCCCTATCACACCATTTTATAGGTGGGGGGGTGCTAACACAAAAACCTAAAATTCTCAGGACAGCAGCATGTCTCCAAATTTTAATCTTAACCGTTCGATTTCATCAGAAACGATCTTAAAACAGGGCTTTACTTGTAAAACGCCGAACTTACCCATTAAGAACATCAAGAGCGTTGGATGAAGTGGCCGTGGATCTACAGTTTAGTCTAGTGAAAGCAAATCTGCAAATGCATCATATTTTTGCCAGCGATGAAGATCTTTATTAGTTGAACATCTTCGTATGTTGTCTGTGAATGAATGATTCCACAGGACGATACATTCGATTTCATTTCATTCAGGTAATACATTTTACAACCAAACAGATTATTACGCCACGATAGCACTACTAAAATGTATGACATTATCCGTTTTTTGGACATATACATTCATTTATAGGCTACGAAAAAAAACGCTTCAGAGCGTCGGCGCACTGGCAAAGGTTAACAGGTTAAATAAGCTACCATTGTGTACAGTTTATGAAATGAACATCCGCCATCCCGCGGTAATGTGTGTGTATTGCGCAGGGGCATAGTCACACGAATAGTTTACATTGATTGAAACTAATTTGTTTAAAAAGGAGGAGGCTATTGCCGGTAAAGGCAGGTTCACATAAAATCATTATGACATAGGCCTATGACATTATTTTTTGATCTAACGAGCATCTGGTTTGGCGATGCAAAAACGGACTGTAGCTACGTTGTGCTTATTGTTTTTTTCTTCTTCCAATTAGCCTACTATGTTAAACATGTTACTTGTTCAATTAATAAACAGTTTGTTTGATGACAAATCGCTAAAGATGAAATTGGCCTCCCTTTCTGTCATTGTGAGTGTGCGTTTTTTGTTTTTTTTGTTTTTTTTTGAACAATATTCGACTTTTGCTCCTCTATTGTCGAATGGCATTTTTGGCAGAAATTCACATCCCTATGCGAGGCGAACTATTCTCAAAGACTTACTTTTAGTCATTATTTGGGTAGCATATTCTGAATGCCTTCGGCAGAATTCAAATAAGCCATTTTAATCTAGATTAATCTAGATTAATTCCAAGATTACAGTGAGATTAATCTAGATTAAAAAAAATAATCTATGCCCACCTCTAATATATATATATACAGGTCCTTCTCAAAAAATTAGCATATTGTGATAAAGTTCATTATTTTCCATAATGTAATGATAAAAATTTTACTTTCATATATTTTAGATTCATTGCACACCAACTGAAATATTTCAGGTCTTTTATTGTTTTAATACTGATGATTTTGGCATACAGCTCATGAAAACCCAAAATTCCTATCTAAAAAAATTAGCATATCATGAAAAGGGTCTCTAAACGAGCTATTAACCTAATCATCTGAAACAACTAATTAACTCTAAACACCTGCAAAAGATTCCTGAGGCTTTTAAAAACTCCCAGCCTGTTTCATTACTGAAAACCGCAATCATGGGTAAGACTGCCGACCTGACTGCTGTCCAGAAGGCCATCATTGACACCCTCAAGCAAGAGGGTAAGACACAGAAAGAAATTTCTGAACAAATAGGCTGTTCCCAGAGTGCTGTATCAAGGCACCTCAGTGGGAAGTCTGTGGGAAGGAAAAAGTGTGGCAAAAAACGCTGCACAACGAGAAGAGGTGACCGGACCCTGAGGAAGATTGTGGAGAAGGACCGATTCCAGACCTTGGGGGACCTGCGGAAGCAGTGGACTGAGTCTGGAGTAGAAACATCCAGAGCCACCGTGCACAGGCGTGTGCAGGAAATGGGCTACAGGTGCCGCATTCCCCAGGTCAAGCTACTTTTGAACCAGAAACAGCGGCAGAAGCGCCTGACCTGGGCTACAGAGAAGCAGCACTGGACTGTTGCTCAGTGGTACAAAGTATGTTTTTCGGATGAAAGCAAATTTTGCATGTCATTCAGAAATCAAGGTGCCAGAGTCTGGAGGAAGACTGGGGAGAAGGAAATGCCAAAATGCCTGAAGTCCAGTGTCAAGTACCCACAGTCAGTGATGGTCTGGGGTGCCATGTCAGCTGCTGCTGTTGGTCCACTGTGTTTTATCAAGGGCAGGGTCAATGCAGCTAGCTATCAGGAGATTTTGGAGCACTTCATGCTTCCATCTGCTGAAAAGCTTTATGGAGATGAAGATTTCATTTTTCAGCACGACCTGGCACCTGCTCACAGTGCCAAAACCACTGGTAAATGGTTTACTGACCATGGTATTACTGTGCTCAATTGGCCTGCCAACTCTCCTGACCTAAACCCCATAGAGAATCTGTGGGATATTGTGAAGAGAAAGAAATCATTATATATAAAATGATTTCCATTACACGAGAGTAGATGTTAAAACTTCATGCTGATTTGCACTCGGCTTTCGCCAAGATAATCACCAACTAAGACGTAGCTTTACAGTAACCTATGCTTCTCCATCCATTTACGCTTCTTTCCATCTTGTTACGTGAATCTTCTGTCTGGTGTTAATACAGTGTATTGCGCGTCAGCACACACAACGGCTGCAACCACAGTGCGGTCCCCCCATAACAACCCTCTGGATTGAGCGGAGTAGGGAACATCTCTAGGGTCTTCAAGTGGGCACCTTCCGTCCTCAGTGTTTCGTCGACTAGGCCACGACACCTCAAGAGGGCTCGACAGTGACTCTGGCGTCCCAGAGTCAACCCCCTCCGTCCCCCACTCAACTCAGCCCAGCTTACTGACCTCTACTTCCCTCTTGCTGCTGAGACCTAACCACAATCTCACAATCTCTCCGCAACCCAACCATACGCGGCAACCCGTTTGACTAAGGCTGTCGAGCCCCACTGGTGCGTAATATGCAGTTTCAGTGGCAACGGTTCCGTATGGCATACCACCTACCACAAAACACAATATCTGCCCAACCACCCGTCATTCACGCAATATACACAGGAACGTAATGACTGTAAATACTATACAACCTATACAAATAAACCAACAGTTGCTGCTGAGACCTAAACACAATCTCACAATCTCTCCGCAACCCAACCATACGCGCCAACCCGTTTGACTAAGGCTGTCGAGCCCCTCTGGTGCGTTAATATGCAGTTTCAGTGGCAACGGTTCCGTATGGCATACCACCTACCGCAAAACACAATATCTGCCAAACCACCCGTCATTCACGCAATATACACAGGAACGTAATGACTGTAAATACTATACAACCTATACAAATAAACCAACAGACCGAGGCAATCTCAGGTGGAAAAATAAGCCGTTGATCAAGATCAACCAGCATCTTCCAGTCCCTAGCAGCTTCCAGTTGTCCTGGGCGAGAATTGGTGTTAGCACCTTTTCTTGGTGGTTGCTCGCCTGGGCGGAGGAATATTGTCTTCTGCGTGTAATGTTTTGCTAGAACAGGCGGCAATTTATTGGTCATACTACGCTTGCCTTCCAATGCTAAAGCCAAACATCGCAATACTTGCTCATGGCGCCAAGTAAACCGACTCTGGCTAAGAGCCACCTTACATCCTGTCAAAATGTGCCTTAATGTGGCAGGTGATGGACACAAAGGACAAGATGGATCCTCTCCTACCCAGAGGTTTAGGTTCTGCGGTGATGGGAGAACATCATATGTTGACCTAATAAGGAAACTGATCCTACTCTCTTCCATTGACCAAAGGTCTTGCCAGCCCATTTTGCGTTGTTCCACACTCTCCCATCTCATCCACTCTCCCTGCTTGGCCTGGGAAATGGCCTTTATACATCTCATCCTCTCCTCCTGCTTTCGCACCTCGTTTACTACCAGCTTCCTCCTTTGGGCTGGGCCTGCCTTGTGCCATTTAGGAGGAGCTAAACTGAGCCCAAAACCCCCTCTTCCATGCTGTACCTGTCCCACGATATCCCCAATTTGAAGGTCAGCCTTTGCCTCTACTACAGATTTCTTTGCTGACCACTTTCTACCAGTTTTTACCACAGGGGCTGCCTCCCTTACACATTTGTCGCGTGACTCTGCTAAAGTCATTTCCAGTCTGACCTTGGCACACTTAAACTCCTCGGTTAAAGCAGAGACTGGCAGCTGCAATACTCCTTTACTATAAAGTCCCACTCTGCTGAGGCAGCGTGGAACTCCCAACCATTTCCTGATGTATGAACTTATTAACGCTTCCAGCTTATCCACTGTTGTCAAAGAAACCTCATACACAGTCAGTGGCCACAGCAACCTTGGCAGTAGACCAAACTGAAAGCACCAGAGTTTCAGTTTGCCTGGTAGAGCACAGCTGTTTATGCTCTTCAACCCTTCCACTGCTTGTCGTCTAACTTCTCCCACTCGAACTGTGTCCTTTAGATCCCCATCGTACCATCTCCCTAGACTCTTCACTGGCTTCTGAGAAACTGTTGGTATTGCCTCACCATTAATGAAGAATGTTTTATCTACTACCTTGCCTTTAATTATGGAGATGCTCCTTGATTTAGAGGGCTTAAATTGCATTCGTGCCCATTCAATATTATCTGTTAACTTCCCCAATAACCGATTAGTGCAGGCTACCGTTGTAGTCATGGTTGTCATGTCATCCATGTATGCTCTGATTGGTGGTAGTCGCATCCCAGAAGCCAAGCGCTCTCCTCCTACTACCCATTTTGATGCCCTAATGATTACTTCCATTGCCATGGTAAAAGCCAGTGGAGAAATGGTGCATCCTGCCATTATTCCAACCTCTAAGCATTGCCATGTAGTGCTGAATTCTGGAGTTGAGAAACTAAATTGCAAATCTCCAAAATAGGCTTTTACTAAATTTGTTATCGACATCGGTACCCTGAAAAAATCAAATGATGCCCAAAGAAGCTCATGTGGCAATGAACCATATGCATTAGCCAAATCCAGGAATGTCACGTGGAGCTCCTTCCTCTCCTTTTTAGCTGATTGAATTCGTTGCCAGATAACACTGATGTGTTCTAAGCATCCTGAGAACCCTGGAATGCCCGCTTTTTGAAGTGTCAATGAAGCCATTCTTTAATAGGTAGGTTGACAATCTCTGAGCAATAATGCTGAAGAAAATTTTGCCTTCGACGTTTAATAGTGAAATAGGGCGAAACTGACTGATGCTTGTAGCATCTTTTTCCGTTGGGTATAAAGACTCCACCTGCTCTGCGCCATGCTCTAGGTACAACCTGCTTTTCCCAAGCCACTTTTATCAATTTCCACAGAATTCGTAGAACTCCTGAAGCACTCTTGTACACTCTGTACGGAACTCCATTAGGCCCTGGAGATGATGAAGCCCTTGCCTTTCTCACAACCTGCTCTATCTCCCCTACCACTTCTTTACTATAAGAAGCTTCAATTAAGTTCTCTACTATAAGTTCTTTACTTCTTAACTATATATATATTGAAGGGGGTGGATTGGAATGTTTATATATATATATATATATATATATATATATATATATATATATATATATATATATATATATATATATATAATTATTTTAATGACAATGTTCCATTATGTATTCATAATATTATTCACAATGCTGAAAATATGTTAATTTTCTGTAAATGTACCTATCTGTCTCTTTATACTTTTATATTTTTTATATGTTATTATGTGTCTTGTTATATTTATATGTGTAATGGAAGCTTCAATTAAGGTAAATTCATGTAGCTTCAAGAAGTGCAGACAACATTGAGCAGCAAATTACTATAACAAATTTACAGAAGTTCTAGAATGTCCACATTTTGGATGTTTTAATACTTTCAATTTTTTTTCTTTAATGCAGTCCTTGATCCTTATTTGATATTTAAAACATCAACTGAACACTGTTAGAAGTTGGAAATGTGGAAAAAGCGGAAAACCTCACTAGAGCAAATGTACTGGAGTCCATGCAGCCTGCCCTGGAAATCTCTTCAAGAACTCTTACCAAGTAAAATTTTTGTAATGACCACTAAACTGATTTTTTTGCCAACCAATCTGCTACACTTTGCAAGTTTCATATGTCTCTAAATGCACTCAGCACACTATCATTCTCACATAATAATTTAAATTTAAAACAATGCCTCTTCCTACAAAAAAATGCTTTCTCAGAGCTTTTTTCAAAATCTGAACCTTTGATGCTGTAAGTTTCAAACTTTCTCTAAATGCCTTGATTTTGTAGTACTGTTTTGGGAAAATATAACATTAGAAAATTAAAAAATAATAATTTAATTAACCAAAAAGTTTGCATAAAGAATGTGAAATCATGAAACTGTTCATAAGACATCACTGAATGATCATGCTGCCATAATTTTGACCAAACCGATCAACATACCTTCTATAGGCGGCATTGTGAGATGTGACAGTACTCATTGAAACATTTGTTTTTACTAATAAAGAAAGACGTCTTTTAGGTCTGCACTGGTTAAGTTTCGACCGGATATTAATGTAATGGTGGTCAACTGACGGTAAACTTGGAGAACTCAAATGCAATTTATTCAAATAATCCAAAAGAAAGGCATGTCACTCTAAACCTCAGCACAAACATTAACATGACCTTACCAACAGTGATAACATGGACAATACTTGACCAAGTCACATGGTAAACATGAGGGCTTAAATACACAGACTACTCATGACAAGACAAGGGACACCTGTGCACAATCAAGACAATAAACCAATGAGAACATGACAACATTGAACACATGGCAGGATCACATGACTATAAAATGGCACAAACAAGGGAAGCACATGACAAACTGGAACATGATTTACAAAAGGACATGAAACATGAACCTGACCAAAAAAAAAAAAAAATTACCTGTGACAATTAAGATGTGTTTTACTATAAACATCACTTTATAATAGCCCTTACTTTATTTATTCATTTAAATGTGGTGCTGCTGTCAGCACAATATAATGTGTGTGTGGTGCTTGAAAACACACACAACGTTTAAAGTTGACTAACTCTAGCGTTCATGGGCGTTTTTTTATTAAAAAAAAAATCAACAATCTATCTCTGAATATAGCACCGATATATCAGGAGTGCCGGTATAAGGAGATGGAACGTGGATTTGATGCAGATCACTAGTCGTCAACAAGGAATTGTAATAGGGGCTTTTTAGCTCAACAGCCCCTCTTAACTTTATGCATTCATTAACTGATTAAGTACATCACAATAATAAAACGATGCTTCTAAAACATCATTCTATGTGCTTGTATAAGAGTCTTATACATTTACAGACCTTATTAAACAGCAGATAGCAACAATTTCATCTTGTCATTTCAACTTTAATAATTGGACCTACAATAACTACTGGAACTGTAAAAAATAGACATCATCCACGACAATTCTCCCCTCATATTGAATGATAGCCCTTGATTCATGTCTTCAGTTAAAACAGGCCTATATCTGAATCTAAAACCGGTAAAGTGTTCATTTATTCTTCAATGAAATTCTATAAAATGCTCTAAAGAATTCTTTAATGATTATGAAAAATATAGAAACGTCCATGAACATAAAAATAAACAATATATTTTATACTTTTATTGGTCAGCTTTTGCAATAAATACCTGTGACTATATTTTTATGCCCGTTTCGTGTTCTATATTCTTGAGAAATGGTTTGGTTTAGGGAAGAAGTGGGGTTAGGTTTTCAAAAATATCTATGAAGCTATAAACATATATCTAAATAATTTATTTTAATAAATGCAAAGAATTAAATGCATCTTGAACTGACAGATAAGGCAAGCAGTTAATAGCAACAGTTTCTTGTTTGTCAATATAATGACTCCTAGATGTACATTTAGCGTCTTAATATTGACGCACTCATTGCCCTTCAAAATATTGCTTAAATATATTTAGGGGTCAAATGTGACACTATAATTTAGTGAAATCTTTTCAGATAAGATGTGCCATGTTTTGACCTCTGTCAACAGCAATTTGTAAATCACATACCAGCTGTCAGAGGCAGGGCCGTGGACAGACATTTTGAGGAGCAGTGACCCAAACCAACAAGAGGGGCACTATAAGGGTGTTGACTCTGAAGCGTCATCTTAACATAGAGAATCAATAACAAACCTTTCACAATCATAATGTAAATACAATTGTTAGGTTTTAGTGCTAACTCAATTTATGTTGTCTATTTCAATTTGTGTTGTTGTAATTATGCTTTCATTCAAATAATTTAATGTTTATCTTTCTTCTTATCACTCTAGTATTCTTTTACTGTACCTGTAACTGTCTGATTTGGCTGATGCTCAGTCGGCTCTCCCTCACTCTGAGCTGCCTCATCTTGAATCAAACTATTAGACATTTAATTTAATATTATACAGCATAAATCTATATTATATAGGGTATAACGTTAAAAGGCGTGTTTTACTTTATTTTCTTTTAAACCATTAAATTACACAAAAATTCAGCTCTGCACATTTCTTAATAACCGTTTTTGATAATGCATGTGGATATTTAGGTGATCCAGATTTATGCAGCAAATGAGAACGTCCTTGTTGCGTATGCAACCCACCGTTCCCTGAAGGAGGGAATGGAGGACGTAGTCAACGGTCGACTGAATGTGGATCACGTCAGAGAGCCAATGTTCTTCGAGTACTATTGAACGAGCCAATGGAATTGGCGTGCGTGATTCGCATCACACCATTCATCTATATTATATAGGGTACAACAGGGCTAAAGGCACATTTGACTTTATTCTCTTTTAAACCATTAGGTGACACAAAAATCCAGCTCTGCACTTTTCTTAATAACCGTTTTTGATGATGCACGTGGACATTTGGCTGATCCAGATTTATGCAGCAAATGAGAATCGCTATTATTGAATATATTTTGAGACAAGGTTTTGTTAATTCAATGAGGCAACCGTTTTTCATCAACGGAAGTGTAACGCAGTTCGGATGTAATGGGAAGACGACAAATACAAAACGAAAGTAAAAGACAGCAACCCCTCAAGGATGACTGCTGTCACATATAATAAAACAAAACACAACATAAGTCCAGGCCTGTCCTCTCTCGATCTTCACGATCGTCTCTCCTCCTTTTATGCTTCCGCTCTTCCATAAGAGATACGAGACCGGTGCGTTGCGCAGGTGTCGCTCATCAGCAATCACGCCACCGGCCTCGTGCTGCTCTCTCACGGCCCTCGGCCTCGTCCTGCTCGCCACGGGAAGAATATGTAAAAGTATGGCATTTTGGGAAAGGCACAATAATTAACATTATAATAAACCGCTGGCTGACTTTCCAATTGTTGGCATGATGTCATGCATTAATATACATGATATATTAATATCATTGTAGCAAAGTTCAGGGAAGAAGGAGGCGGGAACCGGCGAACATTCAACAACTTTATTTAAAATAAAACAAACAAAAACCAAAAAGAACCGCCAGCAGCCCCTCGCGGACGACTGCTGGCTACCCAAAATAAAACAAAACACAAATAAAACACAGGCCTGTCCTATCTCGATCATCAACGTCGTCGTTCCTCCTTTATGCTTCAGCTCCTCCGTGAGAGATGCGAGACCGGTGCGTCGCACAGGTGTCGCTCATCACTAATCACGCTACCAGCCTCGTGCCACTCTCTCACGTCCCTCGGCCTCGTCCCGCTCACCACAATCATGTATTAATTTGGGTTTCCACCTTGGAGATAATCACTGACAAGGCCCACTACAGAGAGGAGATCCATCATCTGGCCATGTGATGTTCAGAAAACACTCTGGTTTTGAACACCACTAAAACCATAGAGGTTATTGTGGACTTCAGAAGGACCAGAAGGTTTAGAAGGACATCAAATGCCCCACTGCTCATACAGGGGTTGGAAGTAGTGTCAGGATAACATCAAGTTTTTGGGGATCCTCATTACAGCAGAACTCACTTGGGCTATAAACATCTCCCTCCATGGTGAAAAAAGCTCAACCAAGAGTTTTCTTGCTCAGGAAGTTGAAGCAGGTCTGACTCTCGTCTCGGCTGCTGATAAATCTATACAGGAGTACCATAGAGAGTATCCTTTATTACTGTGACTGTGTGGTGTGCCAGCTGCACAGAACAGGACAGGAAGGACTTGGTTAAAAGAGTGCAGAGGATTGTGGGGAATCCACTTTCAGATCTAGAAAAGGCCAGAGACCTTGCTGTAGATCCCATCCACCCAGATCATACACTGTTAAGGCTGATTTATACTTCTGCGTCGGACCTACGCCGGAGCCTCTACGCCGTAGCCTACGCTTTGGTTTTAATTTATACTTCTGCGTCGTTGTCCGCGTTGACGCACGCAGAGGGAGCATGTGAAACCCGAGGAAGCGGTTTGAGCAGACCAATCACAGCGCTTGCGTCCGCGTAGAATTGACGCGGTTACATTTTTGGAGAGGTGCACGTCAGGGTACGCCGAAGGGTATGCGCGCTACGCACAGCCGACAGCGTAGCTACGGCGTAAGTTCGACGCAGAAGTATAAATTGGGCGTAAGTTCCACTTTCCTCATGGCGGAGAATGGAGATACAGAAATATGAAAACACACACAAACAGATGGAGAAATAGCTTCTTTCCAAGAGCTGTGACCTCCATTACACCCCCTGCATAAATATAATGATCTTTTAGTAATATCCTAATGATTTTTGACATAAAAGAAAAATCGATCATTTTGACCCATAAAATTTATTATTGGCTATTGTCACAAATATACTTGTGTGATTTTATGATGCTTTTGTGGATCCAGGATCACATATACATACACAAACATCTTCCAGCTATCGACATAATTGCACTTTACACACAATTGCACATTATTTAGCTGAAATTGCCGCTGTTTGATGCTGTTTACTGTTGTTTGTTTTGTTTTCTTTTCTTTTTTTTGTTTTAACTGAGATTCACCATAGAGAATTTCATTGTATTGTGTAATAACAATAAAGTCGAAAGTCGAAAAAAGTAAATATACATATATATTTATAATGAAACCATCAAAAATATGAATCATATCATATAATAAAACATCACATTTATTTGTTACTACCGTAAAGCTATAATAAATTGTTTTGGGATCTCCTTCAGTGCTTTCAGAATCTATTTTTTTTTTAAATAATTTTGTTCCTATATTTTTATTTACAGTATATTTATTTTTTTAATTTATTAAAATAAACCGAAAATAGTTTTGCTAAAATGATTGTTTTGACCAAGTATTAACTTAGATATTTTTAAAAACCTATTATTTTAGCTAAAGTATCTGTATCAATACTGTGTGCCTTTTGTCCCATGCTGGTTTTACTCAGCGGGGTAAAAGTCCCACCTTGCCACCTCATACATTTGTGACTGTGTGTGTTTGTGTGGATGAAATCACACTGAGAGCAGGTGGATGGTCACTCAAGAATATTCTTTACTGAGCCTGGGACAGACAGAACTGGGACAAACACGACCAAAAGCTGGTTAGTGGGCAGTGCATTCACGCATCAATGTTGCTCATAGATCAGCAGGAGAGATGTGAAACTCTGCTCGATATACATTTTTACAAAGTGATCGTGAACATATGGTGGAATAAAACTCAAAATAAAAAATACATTAAAGAAAATATAAATCACAGTCTCTGTTCTCATTTCTCTTATCACTTCACATAAATACAGAGAAACTATAAACTTAAGTAATCATCATTTTACATTTTTGCATAAATGAAATACTGAAAGTGAAGAACGCAGACCTAAAATGGCGCAGTTACACAGTTCAGCACGTGCGAGCACATAGCACGTGTGTTAATGCTAACACTCAATTTAGCTAACATATTTTTACACAGAACATGACAAATCTCAATAAAACATACCTGGGACAAACACGACCAAAAGCTGGTTAGTGGGCAGTGCATTCACGCATCAATGTTGCTCATAGATCTTAAATGGAATCAACAGAGAATCGGAGTTCACAAGCAGATTAACATACACAGTCATCACATTTCACCATCGCAAATAACACATTTGACTCGACTGACAGAGCTAGGGACTGACAGATACATGAAGTAAACTTGTGTGCAGTATTAAAGTCCATCCTTGCACTTTAAAACATGTAGTATCTTTACAAAAAGCGGACTACTACATTCATACAGTTAAAGTCAATACTTTACTTAGTTTGTTGCAAGACATACACACACCATGCTTCCCGCATGTCACATCTTCCTCTGCTCCAAGATCAAACACAACACTTATAATACAATGACACCTAGTGGTTACTCCAAGATACTACATCCCCTCCCTCTTAAGTTAAATACCAATAATATTACTTACAGAATGAAACAATATAACATTCTTAAAATATTTTTTTTTTACTATCCCAGTTAATTTGTATTAATTGTCTGTTACTGACTTAACTTATACAACATAGTCTTTCAAGTGAGCCGGAGCACGTCTCTCTCTTGCCGACCTTCTCAGGTATGTAGGTTGGTTAATCTCTTTTTCTACAACAGTCACTTCTATCGCAGTCCTTCCTCAAGAGAAACCATCTCCTGTTCGGCAGGTGCATTATACGCACTAGACAATGCAGAAGTGTCACCATCCTGTTCATTTTCTGTAGGTAGTGCAGTCTCAAGCATCTCGTCTGTACTGCGATTTCTTATTTGGTCCACATGTCTTTTCACAGTTTGTCCATGCCCTAGAACAGTCTTGTATGAAAGAGGTCCTGTACAACATTCCACTACTGCAGGAATCCATTTGGGTCCACCACCATAATTCCTCACGTACACTGAATCTCCCACTTCAAAACTTCTAAGTTTGCAGCTTTTGTCATGGCTTTCTTTTTGTTTCTGCTGTTTTTTTTTAGAATTTTGGACTTCATATCAGGAATGAGTAAGTCAAATGTGGATCTCAACTTCCGTGACATTAGAATTTGAGCAGGTGACAACCCTGATGTTGTATGAGGAGTGATTCTATAATTAAACAAGAATCTTGCTACTCTTGTCTCAACAGTGTCACCTTTCATCTTTTTCATCCCCTCCTTGAAAGTTTGAACAGCACGTTCAGCCAGACCGTTTGAAGAAGGATGGTAAGGAGCTGACGTTACATGCTGAATGCCATCGTTTTTCATGAACGTTTCAACTCATTACTGGTAAAGCATGTTCCGTTGTCTGACACTAACATTTTGGGTAATCCATGGGTACTGAAACACATTCTCAGTTTTTCAATTGTAATTTGGGACGTGGCATGTGTGACAGGATAAACTTCCATCCACTTAGAATGAGAATCAACCAGAATGAGGAACATTCTTCCTAAGAAGGGCCCTGCATAGTCTACAAGAAATCTTTCCCAGGGTGAGCCCGGCCACTCCCACGGGTGCAAAGGAGCTTGAGCAGGTGCCTTTCTGAAACACTGACATACTTCACAATTCTGAACCACTCTCTCTACATCCTGATCCATACCCGGCCACCACATGTATGATCGGGCCAATCCCTTCATTCTTGACATGCCGGAATGAGTCTGATGTAATTGCTTCAATACAGCCGCTCGACCTTGTGATGGAATAATGATTCTCGCTCCCCAAGTCACACATCCATCTTTGACACTCAGAGCATCTCTCCTATGATGGTACGGTAACACTTGAGGCTCTACTTTCTCAGGCCAGCCATTTAATATGTACTCATGTATCACTGAGAGTTTTATGTCGTGTGACGTCCATTTCCGAATTTGTGCTGCACTTACAGGCGAGTCATCCATTAAGTCCATCATCAGCACTTGATCATTAGTATCATCAGGTTCTCCCTCACCTGGCGCTGGGAGTCTACTTAGAGCATCAGCATTTTGATGGTACTTCCCTGGCTTGTACACAATATTATACTGATATGCTTGTAACATTACAGCCCACCTTTGCACTCTGGGTGATCCCATTTGAGGAACTGCCTTCGCTTCATTGAACAAATGGATCAAGGGCTTATGATCAGTGCAAATGGTGAATGCCCGACCATACAAGTACTTATGAAATCTTTGAATGCCAAAAATCACAGCTAAGCCTTCTGTGTCCAACTGTGAATAACGCTTCTCTGCAGACGTAAGTGTTCTTGACATGAACCCAAGGAGTTTCTCCATACTCTCTCCTTTTTTACGCTGCGAGAGCACTGCACCCACCCCATAGGGAGAGGCGTCACAAGCCAGAACCAGTTCGGAATCTGAGGAATAATGAACTAGCACCTCTGCTGATTTTAGAAGGGATTTAGATTCTTTGAAAGCTTCTTGTTGTGGCTTTTTCCACATCCACTTAACCTCTTTTCTCAGCAGCAGATGTAGAGGAGCTAGCAGCGTTGCCAAGTTTGGAAGGAACTTATTATAATAATTGAGCAAGCCCAGATATGCTTTGAGTTATGCGACATTACTTGGTTCTGGTGCTTCTTCAATAGCTTTCACTTTAATTGCCATCGGATGTAAACCCTGGGCATCTACTCTGTGGCCTAAATATTCCACCTCATATGCCAGGAACATGCATTTTCCCCGTTTCAATCGCAAACCAGCTTCTTTCAGTCTCGCCAGCACTTCATCCAGTGTCTTCAAGTGACTGTCTTGATTTACGCCAGTCACCAATATATCATCAAGATAAACAACTACTCCAAGAATACCTTGCAACAATCCCTCCATTGTTCTCTGGAAGATAGCAGGAGCTGAAGCAACTCCAAAGGGCAAACGATTATATTTGAATAACCATTTTTGTGTATTCACTGTCAAGTATTTCTTGGAGCTTTCATCCATGATGATTTGTTGGTATGCGTGACTCATGTCCAATTTTGTGAACTGTTTTCCTCCCTCCAACCGAGCAAAAAGATCCTCCACCCGTGGTATTGGATACTGTTCCAATGTTGACACTCTGTTGACTGTGAGTTTGTAGTCACCGCATAATCTTATACTGCCATCTGGTTTCAAGATAGGAACAACAGGAGCTGCCCACTCTAAATACTTAACAGGTGAGATGATTTTGTCCCGCAGCAGTCGATTAATCTCTTCATCCACCTTTGTTTTCAGGGCAAATGGCACAGATCTAGGTCTGAAAAACCTGGGTGTGGCATCAGTCGGCACATGAAGAGTGGCAGCAGTACCCCTTAATGTCCCCAGCTCCTCCTTGAAAACTTCCTCATGCTGGAAAAGCACCTGTTGCAACGTCATCTCCGACTGCACCAGCTTTATCTCACTCCATTGAATTTGGAGCTCTTCAAGCCAGGATCAGCCTAGTAAGCATGACCCTGTTCCTTTCACTATAACAAGTGGCATTATCTTTTCCTGCTGCTGGTATTTTACTTCTACATCAGCCACCCCCACTATTCACAATGGCTCTCCTGTATACGTTCTCAACTTGATTTTTGTAAGTCTCAGTTTGGGAGCTTCATAGTCTTTCCAGATGACCTTGTACATTCCCTCACTTATAAGATTGACACTGCATCCAGTATCAATCTCAAAGTTTATCAGTCTGCCATTTACAATTAACTCAACAGTGAGGGGTTTTACTTTCTTCAGTGCATCAGTTTGTACACATGCCAAAGTGAATGTTTCTTCAAATTCATCACTGTCATTATTGTCACTTACATTGAATGCTCGATGCGGCCGCACCCCTTTTTCATTTCTTCCAGTTAATGCGGGTCCACTCTGTTTGCTTTTGTTGCGACAGGCCCTGGCGATATGACCTATTTTTTCACACACATAACATTTGTCCTTCTTAAATCTGCAATCGTTAGCTTTGTGATTTGTTCCACAGCATCTGTAACATTCTCTTAATTCCTTTTGTTCACCCATTTCTCCCTTTTTCCAGCGATCTGGTTTCCTCTCTTTAAACTTGACGCTGTTACATGCCTGTACGCTGGATTTACTTTGTAAATCGAGCACATTTTTGCTTGCGGCTTCATTGGCTACTGCAATTTTTCGAAAGCAGTCTTTTGAAAAGCAATCTTTTGAAAGCAGTTTCAAAAGTCAGATTTACTTCCGAGAGCATCCTTCTCTGAATCCGATCATCATCTATGCCACAAACAAGTCGATCCCTCAGCATTTGGTCTAAAGTTGCTCCATAATTACAATCTTGTGCCAAACATAGAACACAGAACATAGCTCTTTGCTTACCCTCATCTTCAATTCCATTAGCCACAAAAAATTGCTCCAGTACTTCAGAATACTCTTCCCAGGTTTGAGCTTGTGGATCTAATGCCGCTAGTTAGCCAATAGTTCCTGTAGCCATGGTTAATCCTCAATGTTGTCATCACAGGCTTTTTTTTCTCTGGGTGTCATCCTCGTCGCCAAAAATGTAGTATCTTTGCAAAAAGCGGACTACTACATTCATATAGTTAAAGTCAATACTTTACTTAGTTTGTTGCAAGACAAACACACACCATGCTTCCCGCATGTCACATCTTCCTCTGCTCCAAGATCAAACACAACACTTATAATACAATGACACCTAGTGGTTACTCCAAGATACTACAAAACATAAACTCCGTTTTTATTGACGCAGTGCTTTTTGATGCGACTTACCAGCAGGAGAGATGTGAAACTCTGCTGGTGGTGACGTAACTCCGCCCGCAATATCACGCACACAAATGCGAGTGACGCAACAGCCAATTGCAAGTTTGCCCATTTAAAGCATGCATTTATAAACATTATATTAAACTCTGTTACACATTTATAAAATTTTTATAAAAAAAAAAACACTTTTTATGATGTATTTTCACACAAAATCTGTTGCTCCAGCAATGTTCAATACATGTTCTGCAATCATACACTATGGGAGTAGTGAAAAGCAAATATTTCTTAGGGTATGCATTTTGCCCCGTTGTATGCTAACTCATATAGTACATTTATATTACCTTTTTAATTACTGCATGTTATAAATATTATGTATGTTATAGATATTAGTATCAACTAGGACAATTGATTATAATGGGAAATATACTTTACAGGAGTTAAAGTGTGACAAACTGCTAAATATTCTGTGATGATTTACCCGCTGACATCTCTGAATCGCGTTTGCAATGTTAAACGGGCTTTAGCATCCTCCCTTTGCTCTTTCTCACTGTCTTCTTTTCTGTGAAGGTAAAGATTTCTGTTTACAAAGTGCTGACAACAGCAAATTTGGTGTTTGTAGCAATGTTTAAGATTCAGGGAAGAAGGAGGCTGAAACCGGCGAACATTCAACAACTTTTAAAAGATAAGTTCAACAAATACAAATACAAAATACAAAAGTATAAGCCAGCAGCCCCTCACGGACGACTGCTGGCCACATAAAACAGAAACAAAACACAACATAAAATCAGGTCTGTTCCTCTCTCGCTCTTCAGCGTCGTCGCTCCTCTTTTTATGCTTCCGCTCCTCCGTGAGAGATGCGAGACCGGTGCGTCTCACAGGTGACGTTCACTATCATTCTCTCACGTCCCTCTGCCTCGTCCTGCTCGCCACAGTGTTATTTACATCAGATTAGGTACAGTAATTTGATTAGACAAGAATTCTTATGTTCCAGTTGTTAGCACTAGAAGACCAGGAGCAAAAGGAGCAGTGGCTCCACCATGACACTCTGTACACGGCCCTGGTCCGAGGAGAGATTCACTGACCACTGTCTGCATCTCTACCAGTGGTTTTAGTATGTGCTTCAAAAGCCATAACTAAATACCTACAATTATCTTTCTTATTAAAGGGACAGTTCAACCACAAATGAAAATGCTGTCATCATTTACTCAACCTCATGTTGTTCCAAACCTTTATGACTTCCTTTCTTCTGTGGAAAACAAAAGAGGATGTTTTAAAAAATGTAACGTTTGTTGCCCATGAAACTCAGAACAAAATTGGACTCCACTGACTTCCATTGTATGGACAAAACACAGTGTAATACAGTGTAAACACAGTTGCCGCCGCCGGTGAGCAAATATGTTGTATGCACCCCTTCAGTGTCAAATTTGAATAGGAGGAGAACATTTGGCATCTAACTCAAAATAACTGCTTTCAACAGATCAATCTTTATTCATCATAAATGTGTTTATGTATAACAGTCAAAGAACATTCGATGCAAACCCCAAAAAAGCTGCATCTAATAGGGGTGTAACAATATATCGTGTCACAATATATCGCAATACAACAATGCAACAGTATGTATCGTGGATAGTAACTATGTATCGTGGATAGTTCACCCAAAATAAAAATTACCATGTGAGAAAAAATTCAAGTTTTCTGAGTCAGTACTACATTAAAGTACAATATATAATGTTGAATATAATGTATAATAATGCAATGGGGGACTATTTATGTGGGTCCTGATAATACCAAATGTCTTATGTTACCAGTAAAAAGTGGCCTACATCATTTTAAATATATCTAGCCAGTGAGAGAGTGCTAGCATGTTCGTCTAAAATAATTATGTATTTTCAGCTTCAGAATCATAAATATTTTTATTCTGGTGTCATCATTGTCCAAGCCTATTAATTATCACCCACAATGTAATATCAAATTTAGCATTTAATCAACAGAACATTTTTTGTTAACCTTTTATGTCTTGGAGTATCGCAATAATATTGTATCCTGAGTTAGGTTACTCAATAGATTTAAATCGCTGTTAGTCAAGTTAAGTCAAGTCACCTTTATTTATATAGCGCTTTTACAATACAAATTGTTTCAAAGCAGCTTTACAGAGATAACAGGAAAGTAAAGTTGAAATAGTATTGTTAAATTCAAAATTGAATGTTAAATGTCCCCAGCTAAGCAACCCAAAAGCCAATGGCGAATGAAGGCGAAAAAAGGCGACAGTGTCAAGGAACCAAAACTCCATCAGGTGACAGAATGGAGAAAAAAACCTTGGGAGAACCCAGGCTCAGTCAGGGGGTCAGTTCTCCTTTGGCCAACAAACGAACAGTGTATGATTATGATTTAGGCGGCATAATAGGTCAGAAGTCAGATTGGATCAGAACTTTCACAATATTTATCCAGTTAATCTAGTTAGGGGTCGGAGTCATCACGCCGGTATGGAGATGAGTTAGTTCACAAAAAATGAAAATTACCCCATTATTTACTCACCCTCAAGCCATCCTAGGTGTTTATGACATTCTTATCTCAGATGAATACAATCGGAGTTATATTTAAAAATGAACTGAAATAACTAGCTTCCGGCAGACGGCCGTACGCATTGATTTACGGCGAAAGAGTAACCCTTAACCTTGACCCACAACGTAATGGCAAACGCGGAAGCGCAGAGGATAGAACAAAACAAAACACCAGTCATGAATTAGAAGTCTGAAACGAGAATTTTTTAAAGAGAAATGAGTTTGTTGCCCAGCCCTGTTTGTTTGAACCGCGAGAGGCGTCAAAGCTTACGCTAACTGCTACGTCATACATCGTCAAATGTTACTCTTTTGGCGTAAGTAGACTTGCGTAGGCCGTCTGCCAGAAGCTAGTTATTTTAGTCTATAAAGTTTTAAATATGGATATTTTTCTTACACGAATGCATCACTTCGTTTCAGAAGGCCTTTATTAACCCCCGGAGCCTCGTGGAGCACTTTTATCAGGGATGGATGCACTTTGATGGACTTAAAACAGAAACCTGCCATTCAATGCCATTATAAAGCTTGAAAGAGCCACGACTCCAACTCCAACTGTATTTGTCTGAAAGAAGAATGTCATATACACCTTGGCTTGAGGGTGAGTAAATCATGGGCTTATTTTCATTTTTGGGTGAACTATCCCTTTATGCCCCTCCTAAAGAAACTGATAACTACACATTTCTGAACTCAGTAATATCTGACATTTTTTCAATCTGGTTTATGCAATGAACATTACATAATTGCATCATACAGTAATGGTTTGAATCTCAGTCCTATAGTTTTTTAGAGGTATAGCTATAGGCAGTGCTTTAAGTGGGCCGGTACGCGCCGGTACTCAGTACCGCCACTTCCAAATAGCTCTTGAGCGTACCGCCACCTCTCCATGCACAAATGAGCGTACCGGTACGCTCATTTGCACATCTGTTTTAATCATTTGGCTGCGCTGCCGCTTTTCAGAGCGCCCTTCACAAGGCACGCTTCCTAATTCGTCCCACCGAGAGCAGAGACTACATTACCCATACACCCTTGAGTTTTACAAGTGAAAAGAGCATGCATCGCTTTTGCCGCTGTCAGTTGCTACGTTTACATGGACACAATCGGAATGAAATCAATACGATTGATGAATCCGAACAAGGTGTTTACATGAATGATAAATAAAGTAATCGGGTTGATGTGCGCGTTTATATGTCACAAGTTTCAAATCGGATCTGATTTTTTGACAAGAGCAAACTGCACGAATATACAGAGTTTCCCAATTCGCGCATAAATATTCTCCTCTATTGGTTCTTTATTTGTTTTAAACAGCAGACGTAATATAAATTCGTCTCTGGTCATAATTTAGAGCATATTAACCGTTTTGCCGTGCTGATCACGCAGTAAAAATGCCCCTCCCCGCAGGCAAAACCAGACGTCTGTGGTGGATGAGAATCCACAACAAGGACTGGTGGGACGTTGTCCTGCTTCACTTCACATATGCGCAAGTAAACTGAGAATTTTAGAATGACGGGAAACTTATTAATATGACACTTTATTCAACAGGAAACACAGCTCGTTCCGCGCGTTATACGTCATTACGTTTATTTAACGTCATTGCACATGCGCAGTCCTTTCAGTTTCGGTTTTCAATCCGATCAAGTGTTTAAATGTTCTCTCGATCGGATTACATAAGGGATAAACCACCCCTTTCAATCCGATCGAAATGTCATTCAGATCGAGCTCAATCGGATCGATTAGGGTGTTTACATGAGGGTTTTTTAGTCCGATCGAGCCGTCAATCCGATTATAAGTGTCCATGTGTCAACCATGGTGTCAACTCAACGTGGTCCGGAGAGGGTGTGTGAAACGGGTAAAGAAATGAACCATAGCAAGACTCATGTTTATGTTCTACTGTTCTATGGTTATTATGTTATTATGTTTTATAATTAATTTTATGTACATTTTGTTCAAAATGTTTTAAATACCCTTTTGCACATTTTATATATGTTCAGTAGGCCTAGCCCTTTCTAGCTCAAGCAAATCCACAATTAAATTATTTTTTATAAGGTCGTCTGTTGACTGCTGTATATAAAACCCCTTCAATATAGTTGTTGTTACCCCAGGGGAGGAGGGGAGTCAGCAAAAACACAAACAAAAAAAAACCATTAATAATAGAGTACCGGCACCTCTTTTGGGCCACTTAAAGCACTTGCTATAGGTATAGTGTGCATGCAGAAAAATTCAGATTTAAGTAGCCTAATCAATAATGATGACCAGTATTTTACAGTAATTTTGTTTAAGATTGACATACAATAGCTTATGCTTGAAAATAAGGTCTAAAACAGTAATCCTAAGCAAATTTTCCTCAAAATTATCAATATCATACTGCATCTGGGAATTTAAGTGTTTTTGTTTTTGTAAATTCCATTATTAGGTTTAGATTTGTCATTATTGTAATAGGCTACAGTACTATTTCAGATGTGCTTAAGCCTTGTAAGTCAATTAAACACGTTACACATAGTGTTTAATGTAACATGTTTTATAAAATATATATTTTATATAAAAAAAATTTGTGGTTTCACTTTTTTTTACTTCAACAATAATCTGCCAAGGGTCTTCTTTAAAATGAGACCAAACTTACCAATGACCAAAATTTTAATGACAGTTTTTTGACAGACATTTTTGTCCACATAGTGGACAAAACAAAAATGTTATCTCTCATTTTAAAGAAGACCCTTGGCAGATTATTGTTGAAGTAAAAAAAAAGTGAAACCACAAAAAAGTTTTAGAGGTTTAAGTTTATGAAAATGATTTATGAACATAATTTATATAAAATATATATTTTATAAAACATGTTGAACGGCTAGAAAATCAAAGCCATGCATCCAAACAAGTTATGTTCCAAATTTGAGGTTGATATCTAAAACTATTTGCTTTCAGTAAGATTTTGTTTGGGCGCAGTACCAAACCTTCACCTTTAGATGCCAGCAAAGCCCTGCTGGTGCACACAGTGGCTGGATTTGTGATTTTCAGTAGTTTTTCCTCTCTCAAATATTACAAGCACGCACACACACACATTTTTTTTATTGCAAACATAAAAAACACAATCTGACATCCATACCAACACACCCAATTACAGCTGCATAATTTATCCAATTGCCTTCATAATGTACAGAAGCAGAAAACAGGAATAAAGTATTTTAGTGAGTATTTGCTTTATTGGCCAAATGGCAAAATAATGCCCCAGGAGTTTTGATGGGTTTCAATTGGGATATTTTTGTCCTTAAGTTCCTGAGTGGAACTATTTTGTGTATAGTGCAAAATAGATTTATTAAAGGAAATTGTGGTGACAGTAAAATTCCAATAAAAATACACACCTGTGCAAAAATGTATGCAGTTGACATTAACACAGGCAAAATGATAAAATTGAAAATATATATAACAATGTCCATAAGGTCGCACAAGGGTTAAACTGCACTGTAAAAAAAAATAAGTTGCTGCCATACATTTTAAAGTACAAACAACTTGGATGTTTAAGTCATTTCAACTTAAATTACATTAAAATGGCTTTAAAAATTAGTTGAATCTTGAAAGTCGAAAAAACATATGCAAATTGCTTAACTTGTTTTGATGAGTTAAAGCAATGTAAAAACATAAGTTTTCATATCTTATTGATCATGTAATTTTTTACAGTTTGGAGGACAGGTAACCACTAGGGGGCCTCAGCAAACTTCCAAGGGAGAACTAATTAGCCTTATAAGTGTTTAAAATTAGTTATATTCACATACGGTAATCTTAATTAATATTCTAAAAGAAAAGACAAAAAATAATGAGTAAAACATTAAACTAACATCATGCTGTTTTATTTATTAGTATCAGAGGTATGGTATTGTACTGCATAGTAGGCCCATTGAATATTTGTATATTTTAAGCAATTGCATGTAAATCATAAACATAATTACTGTGAAATACTGTTCATTTTTATTTGTTGTGCTTATATTAAATTAGGCTTTACCTCAGATTTCTAGCTCTAACTCTGTAACCAGTAAAATCTCAAACTCAATTTATTTAACATAAGAATACTTCTACAGAGGACTTATGTCTTGGAAAATTTCAGCTTATCTGATCCCACAGCGGAGATATTCAATCTGAAAGTGGGTAGTAGAGATGCTCCGATCAGCATTTTTGGGGCCGATCACCGATTACGATCACCAAAATCATGATCTGCCGATTGCCGATCACTGCCGATCACAGAATGGCAGGGGAATGGGAATCTTTTATCTATAATCTAGCAGAGTTTGCACCATTTGTAGAAATGTGTTTATTTAATTGTATTTAGAAAATGAGATGTCTTAAGGCTTCTGTAGGCCAGCTTTCCCAAATAAGGCAGAGTAACATTAAATTATTCCAAACAAAGAGGGGTCAGGCAGACCAACACACATCAGATCAGCCTGATGGGAGGGGATCAAGTTACACTTAGGCATATTTGGAAATTGTAGCCTCTTAATACACCCACTACATTTACTAATTGGCAACAAAATGTACAACTTGTTACACCAAAACTGGCTACTGATAAAAGGACAAAACTATGGCAAGTTTTTTTCTGTTATTATTATGAACGTATGATGTAGTTGGGCAGAATGTTCTTTTATGAAGTTACTTCATTAAAGGACATATTTAATGAGATTATGCCTGAAAAGGTTTTGGATTTTTTTTTATTATATGTTCATTTAAAAATATATAGCCTATTGTATAAAATGACTTCTTGTTTATATTTGTTTTGTTTTATTGTATTTATATGATATTTATATTTTTATAATTGAATTTTTGCCATGAAAATAGCTTTGAATGCTGACATGGCATTAAATAAAATAATCTGAATCTGAATCTGATGTAGTTGAGGAACCAACTACGTCAGATCAAAAAAAAAAAAATACCACCACCACTTTTGAAACATCTCGCGGCACAAATGTACCAATACAAATAAATAAAAACATCTCCAGTTAACTCAGAGCATTCATTTTGTTCATTTGTTCAATAAGAGGCGATCTAGCGCTGAATTTTTTATTTTTTTTTATCAAGTGATCAAAGTTCTCAAAGTGCTCGTTGCCGCAGCGATCAGTGGCGCAGATACCGCGTTCTGTTGTGGCTCGCGCGGTGCACGGTCTTCCCTCCGACGCGCGCTTCAATCCGTTGGGAAACTCCCTATTCGTTCAGGTGAAGGAGAACTCATGTTGCCACTGCCAAGCTCCACTCTGTTGTTGTGTGCCCGTGCGCCACGCATGCAGGTGGGAAAAAGTAATTTACGTCACGTGATCGCCTTTTTTGATCGGCGCTTTTGGGGTTCGCCGATCAATCTATTTTTAGCCAATATCGGCCGATCATGATCGGCGTCCGATCAATCGGAGCAGCCTTAGTGGGTAGTATTTTAAATTGCACTTTCTTACCCCATGAAAAAAAAATAAGAAAATTCGCAAACGTATCAAGTATCAAGTACAGACACAAATGCACATTGCAGAGGTGAGTTACTGTGACTTCATGGTGTGGACACCACAGGAAGTTTTCACCCAGCGAATTCCATATGATCCTGTCTTCTTCCACGATGCTTACGGCAAAGTGGTGAATTTCATCAAGAATGGAGTGCTCCCTGAGCTGCTGGGGAAATGGTATACAGCACCACGCCTTACTCCCATATACACCACAGCCACAAAACAGCCACCTGAAGTGGGATGCTACTGTGGTCAACCTGTGGCCACAGATGTCATCATTTGCACATCTAAAAATTGTAGGCGAAAGCACTTTCACAAGACCTGCCTTAAGCTGACCAGAGTGCCTAAGACATGGAAATGTGTGGAGTGCAGAAAACAAGTTTAGTATTACCAGTCTGTGACATGGCAGTCTTGTATAAAGTACTTGAAAGCGATACTTGAGTAAAAGTACAAGTATCTGGTTCCTACACAGCCTGTTTTTGCACACCCTAATTACAATATCTGTATTATATGTTTGACTCTTATGTATATTGTATAATTCGGTCTGCTATACTTGCACTATCTGTATATTGACTTTTTTCTACATTCAACATTCTTATAGACAGTTATTTCAGGTCTATTGTGTTATCTCTGATCTACATCAGTAACTAAACTACAGTGTATTTGGCTCTACACTATGTTTTAGCTTATTACAGACCGTCTATGTATGCTTACTGTGTTATACAATTGTAATTGCCTTGTAATGGCTACTTATTCTGCACTTTATGTAGCAAGTAAAAAGTTAAAGTTGTAAGTTAAAGTTTCCTTTTAGAATATTACTTTAAGTCTTAAAATGTCTGTTATTTACTGTACTTAAGTATCCAAAGTAATCTTCTGATATTAAATGTACTTAAATATTAGAAGTATATGTAAGCATGTATGTGTGTATATATATATATATCATACATACACTTAAAATATTTAAGTACATTTAATATCAGAAGATTACTTTGGATACTTAATGACAGACACTTTAAGACTTACTTTAAGTAATAAATTGTTAAATTGTGCGTGAAAATTCTACTTAAGTACAGTAGTGAAGTATTTGTATTTTGTTACATTACAACACTCCAAATGGAATGTGATGGAAAATGTATAAATTGCACATGTATTGTTACTGCAATGTGACCATGTACAATAAACATCACTAAAGTGTTGTAATTGAATGAATAACAATTTATTTCAAAAGTAATTTCAGCCAATATCAATATAGGCCTACATACACATTTGTGATAATCTTACTCGTTTAGAAACAAGTAAACAAGACAAACACAAAACAATTTTACATGAAACTCATAAGTAACAGCCTTGTAAAAAAAAAAACAAAGATCCAAATATATATTACATTTGTACACAATTGTATAACATTAAGATGTTTTAAGAAGTTGTTTTAACATTAAGAACATTTAACATTGTTTGACACTAAGGAAAACAATGTTGCTGACACCCATGCTATTGCGAGGGCACAACAGATTGGCAAATGTTGCACAGAGCACAGCACACTCTGACCATCTTGTCAAGAGATGTAAGCTCTCCTGGAGTTGCAGTCTGGCAGAGAGAAATGGGTATTGTGCTTTGTAAAATTGTGCACTTATTCCTCACAAGACCAATCACTCGTTCAACATGAATTCGAACAGCTGCTAGCCCCCTTGAATACTCAAGTTCACTTGGATGCAGTTGCTTTTTCCCTCTAGTAAAGGCAGGTATTTTGAGATGAGCACTGTACAATCCCACAGCATCTCCTACTGTGAACCCTCAATCTGCTAGGACCAAATCATCAGGTAACAGATTTTCCAGGTAGCCACAGTTCTCTGTAATGTGCCTGTCACTTGCTTGCCCTCCCCAGCCACGAGACACAAACGATATGACTCCCTGTGGAGTTATTGATATCAAGTACTTGGCAGTATTGTGGTGCTTATATTGTGAGTATGTTTGTGTGCGGGCTCTCAAGTTTTTAGGTCTCTCAATGAAAATTTCAAAGCAGTCTATTATGGATGTACAATTTCTATAACTACTATTTTTGAAACACATGGGCAAACTAATTTGAATCTGTTCCTTACTGGGCCACAGTATGAATCTAAACAACCTATCATGCAAGACATTTAACATACTGTTAAAAATTCGGCCTGCAGTAGGCTTTGATACATGAAATATATATGAAAAGAAGTGCAGTGGTAAATTCAGTCTCATTCTCATTAAGGTCATTAAAAAGCTTTGAAAGGGATTCAATCCAGGTCCCACCTTGAGGAACGCTGACACAAAAGTGAAGACAACCATCAGCTTGGCAAAGGATGGAAGGCCAGTTAAGTCCTGCACCATGTCATCATTGTCCTTGAATGTTTCCTGGCTGAAGGATAACTTGCTAACCTTTTCCCTGAGCTGATAAACCTCTGACCTCAGTGCAGTGCACTCGTCTGTCAATCTCCTCACAGTTTCATGGCAGGCTTCATTGGAGCATGGTGCACTGCTCTCAGCATAGACTGCAGAATTACAGTAGCTGTGATCAGCTGTCTGACCTCTCCCTGTCACAGTGTTGGGTTTGTGTTCCCCTGATGTCCACTAGATGTCCTCCTTTCCCACGGTGTCCTTCACTTATGAACTACATTTCCCACGATCCTTTGTCTCATCATTGCACTCAGCTGTTTCTTATCACTGATCATTGCACTCAGCCAATTCCCCATTATCATTGTCGATTCCCTGTGTATATAACCCTGTCTGTTTCAGTATGTGTCACGGAGTCCTTGTATTATGTCCCCACACTTCCGTTATTTGTATCATACTGGTTCTCGTTTGTATTTTATGTTTTGGATTGCCTTATTGGACTTTTGACCCCTGCCTGGATGACTAAGAGTTTGGATTGCCCTTTTTATTAAACTACTGCTTTTGGATTTTCTGCCTCCAGTGTGTGTTCCGTGACAGAAGGACTCCGTCACACAAGATCCAGCGGTATGTTTCTCAATATCTCTTCCCCAGCCACCGAGCGGGAGAGAATGGAGTTTTTTAAGGGGACCCGATTAGTTAAGTTTCGTGGAACCCGTGGAGGTCGCAGTGGAGGAGGTGGTCGAGAGCCTGTTCACGTCCCGTCTGCCCAGTCAGAGACTGTTCACGTCCCGTCTACCCAGTCAGAGACTGTTCACGTCCCGTCTGCCCAGTCAGAGAATCTTCACGTTCCGTCTGCCCAGCGAGAGACTGTTCACGTTCCGTCTGCCCAGCGAGAGACTGTTCACGTCACGTCTGCCCAGCGAGAGACTGTTCACGTCACGTCTGCCCAGCGAGAGACTGTTCACGTCACGTCTGCCCAGCGAGAGACTGTTCACGTCACGTCTGCCCAGCGAGAGACTGTTCACGTCACGTCTGCCCAGCGAGAGACTGTTCACGTCACGTCTGCCCAGCGAGAGACTGTTCACGTCACGTCTGCCCAGCGAGAGTCTGTTCACGTCACGTCTGCCCAGCGAGAGACTGTTCACGTCACGTCTGCCCAGCGAGAGACTGTTCACGTCACGTCTGCCCAGCGAGAGACTGTTCACGTTCCGTCCGCCTTCCTGGGCCGGGACTATCTGGAGCGTCTGGCTCGGATCCTGGACATGCCCGTGTCTGCTGTTCCAGAGCCGGAACCAGTGTCTGCTGTTCCAGAGCCGGAGCCGGAGGCAGAGCCAATGGCCGTTCCAGAGCCGGAGGCAGAGCCAGTGCCCATTCCAGAGCCGGAGGCAGAGCCATTGCCGGTTCCAGAGCCGGAGGCAGAGCCATTGCCGGTTCCAGAGCCGGAGGCAGAGCCAATGCCTGTTCCAGAGCCGGAGGCAGAGCCAGTATCCGTTCCAGCGCCGGAGGCAGAGCCAGTGCCATCTGCCTTCTTGGATCTGGACTATCTGGAGCGTCTGGTTCGGATCCTGGACATGCCCATGTCTGCTGTTTCAGAGCCGGAGCTAGTGTCTGCTGTTCCAGAGCTGGAGGCAGAGCCATTGCCCGTTCCAGAGCCGGAGGCTGAGCCAATGCCTGTTCCAGAGCCGGAGGCTGAGCCAATGCCTGTTCCAGAGCCTGTGTCTGTTCCAGAGCCAGTGTCTGTTCCAGAGCCTGTGTCTGTTCCAGAGCCAGTGTCTGTTCCAGAGCCATTGCCCGTTCCAGATCCGGAGGCAGAGCCAATGCTTGTTCCAGAGCCTATGCCTGTTCCAGAGCCGGAGGCAGAGCCAATGCCTGTTCCAGAGCCTATGCCTGTTCCAGAGCCGGAGACTGAGCCAATGCCTGTTCCAGAGCCGAAGGCTGAGCCAATGCCTGTTCCAGAGCCGGAGGCTGAGCCAATGCCTGTTCCAGAGCCGGAGGCTGAGCCAATGCCTGTTCCAGAGCCTGTGTCTGTTCCAGAGCCAGTGTCTGTTCCAGAGCCCGTGTCTGTTCCAGAGCCAGTGTCTGTTCCAGAGCCAGTGTCTGTTCCAGAGCCAGTGTCTGTTCCAGAGCCAGTGCCTGTTCCAGAGCCAGTGCCTGTTCCAGAGCCAGTGCCTGTTCCAGAGCCAGTGCCTGTTCCAGAGCCAGTGCCTGTTCCAGAGCCAGTGCCTGTTCCAGAGCCAGTGCCTGTTCCAGAGCCAGTGCCTGTTCCAGAGCCAGTGTTTGTTTCTGTGTGTGTGTCTGTTTTTGTGACTATTACAGTTCTTGTGGCTGTTCCTGAGCCGGTGTCTGCTGTTCCTGAGCCGGTGTCGGCTGTTCCTGAGCCGGTGTCTGCTGTTCCTGAGCCGGTGTCTGCTGTTCCTGAGCCGGTGTCTGCTGTTCCTGAGCCGGTGTCTGCTGTTCCTGAGCCGGTGTCTGCTGTTCCTGAGCCGGTGTCTGCTGTTCCTGAGCCGGTGTCTGCTGTTCCTGAGCCGGTGTCTGCTGTTCCTGAGCCGGTGTCTGCTGTTCCTGAGCCGGTGTCTGCTGTTCCTGAGCCGGTGTCTGCTGTTCCTGAGCCGGTGTCTGCTGTTCCTGAGCCGGTGTCTGCTGTTCCTGAGCCGGTGTCTGCTGTTCCTGAGCCGGTGTCTGCTGTTCCTGAGCCGGTGTCTGCTGTTCCTGAGCCGGTGTCTGCTGTTCCTGAGCCGGTGTCTGCTGTTCCTGAGCCGGTGTCTGCTGTTCCTGAGCCGGTGTCTGCTGTTCCTGAGCCGGTGTCTGCTGTTCCTGAGCCGGTGTCTGCTGTTCCTGAGCCGGTGTCTGCTGTTCCTGAGCCGGTGTCTGCTGTTCCTGAGCCGGTGTCTGCTGTTCCTGAGCCGGTGTCTGCTGTTCCTGAGCCGGTGTCTGCTCCGCCCTGGCCGCCCGAGGGGTCTTCGCCGCCCTGGCCGCCCGAGGGGTCTTCGCCGCCCTGGCCGCCCGAGGGGTCTTCGCCGCCCTGGCCGCCCGAGGGGTCTTCGCCGCCCTGGCCGCCCGAGGGGTCTTCGCCGCCCTGGCCGCCCGAGGGGTCTTCGCCGCCCTGGCCGCCCGAGGGGCCGCCCTGGCCGCCCGAGGGGTCTTCGCCGCCCTGGCCGCCCGAGGGGTCTTTGCCGCCCTGGCCGCCCGAGAGGTCTTCTTCGCCCTGGCCGCCCGATGGACTTTACGTCTCGCCCTGGCCGCCCGATGGACTTTGCGTCTCGCCCTGGCCTCCCGATGAACTGTGCGTTTCGCCCTGGCATCCCGATAGACTTTGTGTTACCCCTGGATGCCCGATAGATTTTTTGTTTTGCCCCGGTCCCCGGTTAAACCCTCACTCCTTGTTCCTGTCTCCCTTCATGGACCTGGCCCACCTTCCCTCCCCCTGATCCTCCACCGTTCCACCTCCCTCCTGAACCTCTTGTATTATATTGTGTTGTGTTTTCTGTGTTTCTTGTTGTTGTCATGGAGCGTCTGGTAGCCGCTCCGTAGAGGGGGGGTTATGTCACAGTGTTGGGTTTGTGTTCCCCTGATGTCCACTAGATGTCCTCCTTTCCCACGGTGTCCTTCACTTATGAACTACATTTCCCACGATCCTTTGTCTCATCATTGCACTCAGCTGTTTCTTATCACTGATCATTGCACTCAGCCAATTCCCCATTATCATTGTCGATTCCCTGTGTATATAACCCTGTCTGTTTCAGTATGTGTCACGGAGTCCTTGTATTATGTCCCCACACTTCCGTTATTTGTATCATACTGGTTCTCGTTTGTATTTTATGTTTTGGATTGCCTTATTGGACTTTTGAC
This sequence comes from Siphateles boraxobius, assembly GCF_051911475.1. Lineage (NCBI taxonomy): Eukaryota > Metazoa > Chordata > Actinopteri > Cypriniformes > Leuciscidae > Siphateles > Siphateles boraxobius. The sequence continues at coordinate 11,043,637 of NW_027509219.1, read as the reverse complement.
CCCTGCCTGGATGACTAAGAGTTTGGATTGCCCTTTTTATTAAACTACTGCTTTTGGATTTTCTGCCTCCAGTGTGTGTTCCGTGACACTCCCCTCCTGAGCTGTGGTGTAATCACAGTCATCAATCTGCATATGGCTGCTGTTGTCACAGGGTGCCACCGGTCCAACATCACACGTCCTTCTCTTTCTTTTGACAGCTTGCATTTACTCAAATTTCCTCTAACTATTTATTTTTCTTTTGCGTTGCTCAGGTGTGAGATAAGCAAACAAACTTGGCACACAGTCGGGGTTTAATGGATTCTCGCTCTTCTGACCTACAGGGGTAGAATGAGATATAGTGACACATTAATGAACAGTGTGGCTACACCGGGTAAGTGAAACGCTCTGTTCGCGACGCGAAAAAAATAGTTTTAGAAAACTAGTTTTTTATTTTATTTTACGTACGGTAGTGGTCAGTTCACTGATCATAGCAGAAGGTTACACAACACAAACAAACACTTCGGTTACGTGCCTGGAGTAGCCTCCATGTAACTTTAGCTCTTCCAGAAATAATATAGATGAGCAGAGACGAAATAATTGTGAATTATTTTTACTTTGTGAATCATTGTCATCATCAACATTGTTATGTGGCATGTCATCTTATCTTATCGTAGGGTTGCTAACATAGCTAGCTAGCTAACGTCAGTTAAGGAGTTAACTTACCCGAAATAAAGTGTTCATTGCATAGTCTGAAGTGTTCTGTTGGAGTCCACTGATCCCTTTTAATGGCAGCTAACCATTTATGTCTCCTTTCAGGGTTTTTAGGAATGTTATAAAACGTATGTCCCGTTTTTTTTTACTTGCTGTGATCACAGCCCACAGCACAGCAGATTGAAGGCATATTTACTGTTTACTTCCGGTCCCTCGGCAGTCCTAAAGATGGCGCCGTCTTTAATGTGTGACGTCACAGGATATCCATGTATACACTCCTTTTCCTCGATTTACTGAAGCCTTTATGTAAAGCGCATTTGCAGCTGCACAGCTAGAACATGAGCGTCTGGCTCGCTCATAGGCTGCGCTGCGGCAACTGCACATCCAATGGCGCGGGCGGGGGGGCGTGACCTCAGTCTATAATAGTCCCCGAATTCGCCATTATAGCAGATTGTTTCAAAGCGTTGTACCAAATGCCTCGTGTCAAGACCTGCGCCACGTGCGGATGCAAGCTGCACGAGGCGGATGAACACGCTAGCTGCATTCCATGCCTTGGATTTCACCACGCGGAGAATGCAGTGTCTGCCGGCGGATGTGCGGCCGGCGAGAGCATGCCTATCTCCGTGCTGCGAACTCGGCTAGCCCTCTCCCGTGACGGCGACGCCACCTCTCCCGCTCTTCCCTCTCCGGCCCTACTTCAGCCGAGGAAGAAGAAGCGCCGCAGCCAACGGCAACCGGAGAGCATAGATGTTAGTGAACGCACGCCGGCCACGACTCCACGTGCCTCACTCTCTCCCGCTCGTTCATCTCCGGTCCCGTTTGAGGGAGATGGCCGCGCCCGCTGAACCCCCTCGAAGTCGGCTGGATGGCTGGTTTCTGCCAGGGCACCAACAGGCCCCTCGTCACAAGCCAGCGCCATTTTTTCCCGAAGTCCACGAGGAGCTTACCAAGGCCTGGCGCACTCCTTATTCTACACGAGGCCCCGCAGTTTTCGCGACGCTCTCCTCCGTGGACGGAAAGCGGAAAAAGGCTATGAGTCGTTGCCGCCCCTCGAAGAGGCGTTGGCCACTCATCTCTGCCCGAACACAGCTGCTAGCTGGCGAACTAGAGCTGTTCATCCTAACAAGCCGTGCCGTAGCACTTCAGCCCTCGCTGGACGCGCGTATTCCGCCTCCGGTCAGGCTGCATCGGCCCTGCACATGATGGCCGTGCTGCAGGTTTACCATGCCAAACTCCTCCGGTCTATGGACGAGGCTGGCCCGGACCCTGAGGCCTTTCGGGACCTTTGAAGCAGCACAGACCTGGCCTTCAGAGCTACCAAGGCTACAGCGCAGGCTATCGGGAGGAATATGGCGAGTTTGGTCGTGCTCGAGCGCCACCTCTGGCTTACCCTCACTGACATTAAGGATGCAGAGAGCACGAGGTTCCTCGACGCCCCAGTATCCAGCACCGGCCTCTTCGGCCCGGCGGTGAAGGGGTTCTCGGAGAGATACACCGAGGCACAGAAAGCGTCCCAGGCCACGCGTCACTTCCTGCCTAAGCGCTCTAGTTCGGCGTCGATTGCTCACAAGCCAGCCCCGTCGACGCCTCGGCCAACAAAGCCCGCGAAACAGGCCTCTCAGCCCCGCCCTGCGGCTGATGCCCAGCGCCAGCCGAGAGCAACCAAGCGCTTCCCGCTTCCCCGACGCCAAGGCCCGAGACCAAGCGCCGCACCCCACACAGCGCCGCCAAAGTCGTACTAGCACGCAGGGGAAAGAGAGAGGGCACGGGTCCCGCACTCGCCGGACCACCCTCAAAGAAGCCAACGAAACTTCCCACAGCCCCCTGTTCAGTTCAGGCGGCTGGGGATTTTATTACTGCAGACAGGCCAGCAACAGTAAGCGAGTTCTTGCAAACAAACACGTTTTCACGGCGAACCAAATAAAGCACAAAAAGAGCATGTTTCACAAACACAACACATGGGTTCACGGTCCCCCTTCATAAGGCGGCCCCTCCCCCGTTGTAATACTGACTTCCCCACACGCAAATGCTTGTACAGTCAGTCCACTACTCAATGTATGCACAAATCACAATATAAGGGTATCAGGCGACCAGCCCCAATCTGTGTGTCAAGCCCTAGCCACACAGGTTCTAGCCTGGCAAGCTATCCCTGGTGTGTCGAGTTGGGTCATAAACACTATAAAGCGAGGTTACTCGCTCCAATTCGCTCGCAGACCCCCAAAATTTCAGGCGGTTCTCGAGACTTTGGTGAGAAGCAACGTGGGTCACGTGCTTCGCACCGAAGTACAGAATCTGTTAGCAAAAGGGGCGATAGAATTAGTCCCCCCGCGCTAAAACATATGGGTTTTTACAGCCGCTATTTTCTTATTCCGAAAAAAGACGCCGGTCTCAGACCCATTCTGGATTTGAGACATTTGAACAAAGCTCTCATGAGACGGCCGTTCAAAATGTTAACTATCAAACATATCCTCGCGCAAGTGCGCCCGGGGGATTGGTTTGTCACAATGGATCTGAAAGACGCTTACTTTCACATTCAAATAAATCCTCGTCACAGGCCATTCTTGAGATTCGCCTGCGAGGGCCAGGCTTATCAATACACCGTTCTGCCGTTCGGTCTATCGTTGGCACCCCGTACATTCACGAAGTGTGTGGATGCAGCGCTTTCTCCTCTGAGACATCAGGGAGTGCGTGTGTTAAATTATCTCGACGACTGGCTGGTGCTGGCACAGTCGAGAGTCGAGCTATTAGCTCACAGGGATTTGATTCTCGGCCATCTAAAATGCCTGGGTTTCACAATCAATGTTTCAAAAAGCAAACTAACCCCCAGCCAGAGCGTGATCTTTCTGGGCACAGTTTTAGACTCGAGAGCTACGACAGCGCGATTCACACTAGAGCGCGCACTCTCAGTGCGAGCGCTTGCAGGCACTTTCAGAGCGCGCGAGCGCGCGCCACTGAAGAAATTTCTAAAACTGCTTGGTCTCATGGCGGCAGCATCGCCAGTACTCCACTTGGGATTACTGCGCATACGCCCGCTGCAGCATTGGCTGAAACGCCGTGTTCTTTTCATTTCAGGTTTATGAGGCCTGTTTGACTCCGAAAACTATGGACCACGTGTGACCTTGGTGTATTTCATATCATCTCTTTTACTATCTCTTCGTTCTCTATCAAGATGGCATCATGTGTTTCTGGATGCTCTTCAGTGATGAGGTTCTGTCAGAAGCTCAACAGGCTAAAGACGCTGGAGGATGACGTAATGGCAACATCACTGAAACGTTGTCTGTCCACAGTGGACCTCGCTCTGCTTGGTGTCGGTGGAATGGTGGGTTCAGGCCTGTATGTTCTCACAGGAACTGTTGCTAAAGACACTGCAGGACCAGCTGTCGTGGTGTCGTTCCTCATCGCAGGAGTAGCGTCTCTCATGGCAGCGCTGTGCTATGCTGAGTTTGGCGCCCGTGTACCAAAGACAGGCTCCGCCTACATGTTTACTTACGTTTCTGTTGGGGAAATCTGGGCGTTCCTGATTGGTTTGAATGTCATTTTGGAGTATATGATTGGAGGGGCTGTGGTAGCTCGTGCATGGAGTGGCTATTTAGACTCTATTTTCAATCACCGCATCCAGAACTTCACTGTAAGTCATGTGATGCGTTGGGACGTGCCCTTCATTACTCAGTACCCAGACCTCTTAGCGGCCTCCATCCTCCTAGTGGCTTCATTTTTCATCTCATTTGGTGTTTGTGTCTCATCTTGGCTCAACCACATCTTTTCGGCCATCAGTATGGTAGTCATTGCCTTTATCTTGGTGTTTGGCCGTCCCAGTCAACTGGAGCGCTCGGAAGGGAGGCTTTGCCCCGTTTGGATTTTCGGGTATTATGGCAGGAACTGCAACATGCTTCTATGCATTTGTTGGCTTTGACGTGATAGCGGCTTCCAGTGAAGAAGCAAGTAATCCTCAGAAGGCTATTCCTATAGCGACTGCCATCTCATTGGGCCTGGCGGCCACAGTGTACGTCCTGGTGTCCACAGTTCTTACATTGATGGTTCCATGGCATACGCTCGACCCAAACTCCGCTCTGTCAGATGCATTCTTCAGACGGGGATACAGCTGGGCCGGGTTCATCGTGGCTGTGGGTTCCATCTGTGGTGAGTATGAATTAGTGGTTGACATATAGGATTTTCAATGGCCAGTCCCAGATAGTCCCAAATATCCACACGGCTTCTTTTTTCCGCCGGCCCTAAGCTGTCGGCTATAGGTGCGTCTCGGTGGCGGGGATGAAACGTTTGCCGCCGAAATCGACCAGCCATGGCTATTTTTTTTTTTTTTTTTGTTGCTCCAAAGCCATTAGGGTTTAGGCTATAACAGATTCTTGACTCTTGATCCCATGATAAGGTTTAGGAAATGACATTTAAATTACTTTGAAACTCTGAAGATTATACAGTAAAATATATTTAATTATTTTATGCAGGTACAAATTGTTTACATTTCTTTGATTGACGCACATTTGAGACATGCACCAATAAACCAAAAATAATTTGGAAATAAAACTTACTTGGCACTAAATATCTTTCTGATTAGGTTTTACAATAGATATTTAATTAATGGTATGAACAATTTAGCAGATTATTCTTTTTAAAGGCAATTAAAAAAATCTAAACACATTATAATTGTTAAAAATGTATTACTAAAACACATTACAAAGACTGTGAACTGTGAAGTACTGAATTGTGGAGTTAGACCATATAGTTTTACTCCATTGCTGTGTGCAGGATTTTTTGGGCGGGGCTAAAACGGTACCTCGATGACACACTGGAGCCACTGAGGCTGGCCCCTCTCCTAACAATATGACTAGAGCACATTGCGCATCTGTTTGCCGCAGTTAGATTCGAACACTTAAATAGCACGGTGTTACAAAGTCCTGTACGGTAGGTGGCGGTATGCACCTAAAAGTTGGTTATAACTTACAATCCGCCATTAATCAAGAGAAGAAGAAGATTGCCGAAGTTACTACAGCCTACAGTTTGCTAGCTAGCAAAGTCATCGACTACCATCGTTTAAGTAAGTATATGTTTCCTTTTTGTGTAACGCAATATTATGTTTACATTGTTTTTAGTTTATCTTTTTAAAATATCTAAGTTAGTAATCTTTGTTCTTGCAGTATGCTGCTAGTCCAGTAGCTAACGTTAGCAAGTGTTAGCTAACACATGCTGTTTTGTCTTTGTTACAGTACACACTGAGGTTAAGCAATGTTGCTAGTAAAGTTACATGTAGAAATGTAATTCGCTACTTACAGTAGTTAGCCAAAGCTTTACATCTAGAAATACTACGTATAACTTGTGTTTTTTTGCTAACAAAACATAACATAATAATGTATATAAGTTGTGTAAATTAGTTTGTTTGTCCGAACAAGTATGCTGCTAGTTCAGTTCACAATGTAGCAACAGTGGTTAATATAGGTTCTCTTTGATCACTGCAGCAAGCTTTATGGAAAAGAACATGTGACATACAACATGCATGGATTGGTTTGGTGCACCTCAGACAAGATGCCAAAAAGTATGGTATACTTGATAACATCTCATGCTTCCCATTTGAAAACTTCCTTGGGTGCCTGAATAAACAATAGGAGAAAGTCATCGCTCAGTTATTGGCCCTTGGACTCCCCTGGCACCTCGTGTACAGCATGAAGTTTTCTGCTATGAAGGTATATTCTAGGCCTATTTCTTAGTGTCCAGTGTTTTAACAGTATTGAAAATAGTGCCTTTAGTTGTTGTTGTTTTTTATGTAGATTTCCAGAGACTCCAGAATGGAAAAACAAGCCCTGAGGGAAAGCAATGCACCAGCAGGTGAGAACATGCACACTTTCTTAAATTTAACTTTTTTTGTGTGTGTGATGTAGGTCGTAAATTACCATATGCCTTTCATTTTGTAGCTTCAGATGACAGCCGCTCACTTCGAGAGCAGGTTAAGCAAGTTGGGACAATGTTGAAGACGTTTGCTCGCACTGGGCAATCAGGTACAACTTGCAAACAACGCAGGCGTTGGTTGTTGGTTTAATTCCCACTGGGGTCACCTGTACATGTAGTAGACCTAGATATAACTGTCATAGTTTAGTAGTTGAGGGACCAGGACTGACTACTTTTTTCTTTTTTTCTGGGAACCCCTGTAGGTGCAGATCAGACCCCAATGCTGCAACGTCTTGGAGAGTTTGGTGATGTTGTGCGTAGCATGGACAACAAAATGGACACTATGCTGAAGATTTGGCGTTACTTGACAACAGTATGAGGCAGGATAAAGAGCTCCAGGAACGATTTGTAAGTGTGCTGATTTCGTTTATAGTACGATAGTACTATAGTACATAGTAAAGTAGTCTTTACTAAAGAAAAAAGTATTTTTTTTTCTTCTAAAAAGTAAAATTAAGATTGTACACTACATATTCTACAGTCTGAATCCACAGCCTGTTACATTTTAAATTTATGAGAAGCTTCAGAGAAATGTAATTTCTCTGATAAAGCATGTTTTAGAGACATGTTCCTGAAGACCATTGTTCAAAGTAAGTTGGATATTTTTTTTTATATTTAAGTAGATGTGTATGACCTTATGCCATTCAAATGGAATGACAGATCTTTATTTTCTACAGGAGCCATCGGAAGAACCCGGCAACCCAGGATGCCACTGATGAGGCAATCCAGGTTAACGTTACCCGTTACCCGAAAGGAGCATCTGACCGTGAAGGTGGAAAAAGGCGCCGCACAGCTGAGAGGGACCCACAACCGACCCCTTAAACCTAGGCTGACACCCCAGCATCACTGACCACTGGAACCCTTTATTTATCCTGCAGTCAGTAACATCAAGACCTCTAAAAAAGCCTTGTTACAGTGCTTAACTATTCTATTTTTAAATATAGCTTGTAAATCCTAGATTATACATCTAATACTTGATATCTGCACATTATTTGGTATCAAATATTCTACTTGCCGTGACTTCAGTATTGGCTTATTTCATTCCGTCAGTGCTTAACGATTCTATTATATTTTGTAAATCCTATTTCGTGCCTGATATTTTATATTGCACATTGACTAGTACCAAAAGTTCTACTTTCATTCTATCAGTGTGCTTAACTGTTATTCTATTAAAAATAGCTTGGAATAGAGGACTTCCGGTTAGGTAGACTATGGAGTGAGTCGTGATCGCGGTAGCTCCTGCAGAATTTTTGCATATTTAATTTCTTACGCACATTTCAACTTAATAATTTGTGTCTATGCGTATCATTTGTTATTGGCGTTTGTATGCTTTTTCATCTCTTGCAACAAAAATTAAAAATAAAAGCAGTAAAGGTAGTCACGCGCGGGCATCGGCACAGCGGCCTACCGCTAGTGCATCCACGGCAGAGTGGGATCCAGACAGCCCGGAGGCGGGCGCTGAGCTTGGGACAACTTCAGACGATATGCAGTCCCTTAAAACGGAGATACTAACTTCGTTGCGCAAAGATCTGGCCGGAATATTTCGCTCCGAGTTGCAGTCCATGTTGGGCGATGACTTGGCGACCATCAAGAGCGAGCTTCAGGCAGTTAAAGCGGAGTTTTATAATAGTATGGTTTCGATGCAGATGGACATGGCGGCACTGAAAGGCACAGTGAAGGACATGGAACACTCCCTTTCTACCTGTTCGGATGACGTCACCGAGCTTCGGGAAAAAGTAGAGTCTCTTTCGGCCGTTGTGGTTAAACTAGAAGACAAGTGTGAAGATCTGGAAGCTAGATCCCGTCGTAACAATATAAGGATAATAGGAGTTCCAGAAGAAAATCCATCTACAACCGCGGCGATTTCCAAGCTACTCAAGGGGGCACTTAACATCGAGAGGGACATCATCATTGACAGATCACATCGCACATTGCAACCCAGGCCAAAACCGGGGGAGCGTCCGCGAGTCATTGTGGCAAGACTACATTATCACTCTGACTGTGTCGAGGTCTTAAAGCGGGCACGTGAGAAGAAACAGCTCAAAGTTGGTGATATGAGTATATCCATCTTCACACTTGTCTTCTAGTTGGCCAGCAGCCATATCACCCTGTAGCCCAAGACTGGTTGCCCACTAAAGCTAAGCAGGGCTGAGCCTGGTTAGTACCTGGATGGGAGACCTTCTGAGAAAACCAGGTTGCTGCTGGAAGAGGTGTTAGTGGGGCCAGCAGGGGGTGCTCACCCTGTGGTCTGTGTGGGTCCTAACGCCCCAGTATGGTAATGGGGACACTATACTGTCAATTGAGCACTGTCCTTCGGATGAGACGTTAAACCAAGGTCCTGACTCTCTGTGGTCACAAAAAATCCCAGGATGTCTTTCGAAAGAGTAGGGGTGTAACCCCGGCATCCTGGCCAAATTTGCCCAGTGGCCTCTGTCCATCATGGCCTCCTAATCATCCCCATGTATATATATACCAATTGGCTTCATCACTCTGTCTCCTCTCCACCAGTAAGCTGGTGTGTGGTGGGCGTTCTGGCGCAATATGGCTGCCGTCGCATCATCCAGGTGGATGCTGCACATTGGTGGTGGTTGAGGAGATTCCCCCTTCTATGTGAAGCGCTTTGAGTGTCCAGAAAAGCGCTATATAAATGTGATGAATTATTATTATTATTATTATCTTCCCGGATTTCACAGCAAAGACTGCTCGTGCCCGGTCTGCCTTCAATGAGGTTCGTCAGCTACTTCGCTCAATACCTGGAGTCAAGTTTGGTTTTCTTCATCCAGCTAAGCTACGTGTTACTTTCAACGGTGTCGAAAGACAGTTCAACTCACCGGAGCTGGCTAAATCATATGTCAACTCTTTACAGCCTCGTCAGAATGTATCAAGTGATGCATGAATGTGTACGCTTAGGCATGTGAGTTGTGTTGGGTAAATTAACCCATGGCATTATACATGAGACACTGTTATGACACCCGAATGTGACTGGTTATTACTTGTTACTTTTTTATTTTATTTTTGAGCTTTGCATAGTGTCTCAAATGCAAACGATTTTTTTTTAATTAATTTTTTATTTTTATGTTTGCTGTCTAAGTACCATACTTGGGAATTTTGTTTTTATTCAATTGTTTTTTATGGACTGGACAAGTGCAATATTATTTGCTACCGAAGCTGAATTGATTCGGGTTATCTTTTAAATATGTTCCAATGTGCGTTTTCAATTTTGAATGTCATATTCTGCAGGTCAGCTTTTTTTGTTCGTTTTTTGTTTATCTCTAATCGTGAGCAGTGAACCGTTGGATTGGCTCCAGTTGGAGTCTGCACATGGGTTCGCGTCATTTGGGGATGCGGATAGGGTATGTGCGTGGGTGGGTGGGAATGTTCTGAGGGTTGAATTCCCCCTTTATTTTTTCTTTAATTCTTTATATTTCTTTTTCTCCTTTCCTTTTTTTCTTTTTTTCTCCTTTCCTTTTTTTCTTTTTTTTCCCTTTCTTTTTTTTTCTCTTTGTCTTACAGGAGGTTTTTCCCCTCAAGGGTACTGTTTTAGTTTAGTAAAGTAGATGGCTAATTATCATGGTTATTTGCCACATCCAGTCAGTTCTGCAATAAGATTTGTAACTTGGAACATTAATGGCATGGGAAGCCCCATCAAAAAGTCAAAGATATATGCACATTTGAAAAGGTTAAATACAGACATTGCTTTCTTACAGGAGACACATTTGAGAAACCAAGATCATCTGAAGCTTAAGTGTACGTGGATAGGGGAAGTTTTTCACTCTGATTTCAATTCAAAAGCCAGAGGGGTTGCGATAATGATTAATAAAAGGGTTCAGTTTTCTTCTACTAAGGTAATAACTGATAAAAATGGAAGATATTTGATTGTTGTTGGCACCATACTTCAAAATCCTGTGATTCTTGTCAATGTATATGCACCAAATTTTGATGATCCAGGTTTCATAAACAAGTTATTTGAGATCCTCCCCTCATTAAATAGTCATCTACTTATTTTTGCTGGTGATCTTAATTGTGTAATCGATCCTGCTTTGGACCGTTCTAGTTCCAGAACAATGACTCCATCATCTATGTCTGAATCAATAGTGGAATTTATGTCCAAAAATGGGTGTGTTGACCCATGGAGATTTTATAACCCTCAAGATAAGGAATTTTCTTTCTTCTCGCAAGCCCATCAGTCATATTCGCGTATTGATTATTTTTTAATAGATGGCTCTCTGATATCTAAAGTAAAATCGGTTTCTTACCATGCTATTGTTATATCTGACCATGCCCCTCTTACGGTTGATATACAGTTCTCTGTGCAGCCTAGATATTCATCACTATGGAGGTTGAATACTCTTCTGTTGTCTGATGGAAAATTCATTGATTTTTTTTCAACTTCCATTGACAATTTTTTGGCTACAAATCAAGATGGGGTGGTTACTTATTCATTGCTGTGGGAAACACTTAAAGCTTACCTTCGGGGACAGATTATTTCTTACTCCGCACACTCAAGGAGAGTTCGCAACATGAGGATACGTGAACTCACTTCAAATATTTTTCCAATTGATCAGCTGCATGCCAATTCCCCTTCACAAGATAAACTTAAACAACGTCTCGATTTACAAGCTGAACTTGATCTCGTTCTGACTGAAGATGCTGAGCGGCTTCTTTTGCATTCACGGAGTACTTATTATGAACATGGTGATAAAGCTGGTCGCCTCTTAGCTCATAAGTTAAGACGTCAAGCAGCTAGCCGTTTGATTCCACAGATTCAGGACCTATCTGGTAATTTGATATCTGAACCTGAAGGTATTAATGCCACCTTCAAGTCTTTTTATTCATTGTTATATGCTTCTGAATCTCCGTCTGATGCCCATGATATGAATGCCTTTTTGCAGAACTTAAATTTTACCACGATTGATTCAGCTGTCGCTGGGGATGTCGAAGCACCTATCGACGCAAACGAAATTAATCAGGCAATTAAAAGGATGCAAGGTAATAAAGCTCCCTGGCCCGATGGTTTTCCTGTCGAGTTTTTAAAAAAATTTCAGAACAAATTATCCCCATTACTTCTGTCAGTGTATACGGAATCTTTAGAGCGTGGTTTCCTACCAGAAACACTTACACAAGCGTCCATAATTCTGTTGCTTAAAAGGGATAAGGATCCTAAGGAATGTCCACTGAATGTCCGTACTCTTTTAAATATAATTAATCTTAAACATTCCGCCAAGACACCTGAGGTTGTTATTTCTCTTGATGCTGAAAAAGCATTTGATCGGGTAGAGTGGGAGTATCTTTTCACTGTGCTTCAAAAATTTGGATTTGGAGATACATTTATAAATTGGATACGTCTTTTATATGCTTCACCTCAGGCGAGTGTGCACACTAATGACAATAGATCCACCTATTTTAGGCTTGGACGTGGAACACGACAAGGGTGCCCACTTTCCCCTTTGCTTTTTGCCCTGGCCATTGAACCTCTGTCGATTGCTTTGAGGTCCTCCCCGTTATTGCAGGGAGTGGTGAGGTCAGGCATTGAAATTAAATTATCACTATATGCTGATGATCTATTATTATATGTTTCCAATCCAATTCCAAATTTTCCAGTTATTTTATCCACGTTGCAAAAATTTGGCTCTTTTTCTGGATATAAAATAAATCTCCACAAAAGTGAGTGTTTCCCGATTAATGCATTGGCTAAGGGTCTTTTGCAGTCAGATGTTCCATTTAAACTAAGCAGAACAGGATTTAGATACCTTGGCATCAATATCACTCATTCTATTACTTCTCTTGTATCTGGTAATTTCACCCCTCTGTTAGAACAGGCCAAGTCTGACTTTCAGCGGTGGAGCAATCTGCCTCTATCATTGATAGGTCGGATTAATGTAGTGAAAATGAACGTGTTGCCTAAGTTTCTTTTCGCTTTTCAGTGCATTCCTCTGTTTCTTCCTAAAAAGTTTTTTAAATCCATTGACCAGATTGTGACTGAATTCTTGTGGGGTGCCCCGAATTCGGAAATCGTTGCTTCAAAGATGCCATCTGAATGGTGGGCTCTCTTTACCTAATTTTATGTTTTACTATTGGTCAGTAAACATTCACAAGATAACATTTTGGCTTAGTTCGTCCACTACAACATGGTGCAGATTGGAAGTAAATTCATGTACATCTACCTCTCCAATGGCTTTGCTTACTTCACCCTTATCCTGTAATGTCTCTTCGGCGTCACTGACACATAACCCAGTTGTTGTATCTACACTTCGTATCTGGTGCCAATTTAGGCGACACTTTAAATTCAATTCTGCCTCAACATTGATGCCACTATTGGAAAATCATATATTTCCTCCATCTCTTTCTGATCCTGTATTTAAGCAGTGGCATGCAAAAGGCTTGAGATGTTTTCGAGACCTGTACAGAGATGGTACATTTTGTAGGTATGAACAGTTATCCTCTGATTTGGAGTTGTCAGAGTCCCACTTGTTTCGTTATTTGCAGATTAGACACTGTTCTGCTACCTTATTTTCTAGGTTCCCATCTTTGCCCCCGTTGCTAGTTTGGGAAGAGTTTCTGCAACTCAATCCGTATCACAAGTCACAAATTTCAAGAATTTATGGTTGTCTTTTAGGTCTAAGTGATTGTTCTATTGACAGAATTAAAAGAGCGTGGGAGGGGGAGTTGGGGGAAAGTTTTGAAGAGGATTGGTGGGCAGGCGCTCTGGACAGAATACGTTCTAGTACAATTTGTGCACGTCTTGGTCTCATACAATTTAAAGTACTATACAGAATTCATTTTTCTAAGGCCAGGCTATCTGAAATATTCCCTAATGTTGAAGACCGATGTGACAGATGTCATGCACCTTTGTGCAATTTGAGTCATATGTTTTTTACTTGTCCTATGTTGCAAAATTTTTGGGTCAGTTATTTTACAATTATGTCTAAAGTGTTAAAAATTAGAATTGATGTTTGCCCCACCATAGCAATCTTTGGTGTACCAAAAATCTGGTCTCAGTTTAATTCCAAACAACTGGATGTTATATCTTTTACCTCCTTGTTAGCTAGGTGCCGTATCTTGCTCCACTGGAAATCTAATAAGCCTCCAACAACCTCCCAATGGTTAGTGGATAACATGTTTTTTCTGAAACTGGAAAAAGTAAGAAGTTCTCGGAAGAGCAGCTCCTTCAGTAAATGGCATCCCTTTATAGCTTACTTCAATTCTCTTAAAACCCTACCTCCTGGTTAGTACATGACTAAATGTGTGTGTTCGCACGCGTGTATATATATATATGTATGTATGTATGTATGTATGAATGAATGTATGGTGTGTATATAGGTGTGCGTATGCATGTGAATACGTATGTATGTATTGTATATTATCTACTTATATCACTATAATTTTTTTTATTTTTTATTTATTTATTTATTATTATTTTATTTATTTTATTTTTTATTCCTTTTTTTGAGTTGATGTGTACTTTCTTTGGTTTAGTTTTAATGTAAAAAAGAAAAGTGTCAATAATTTGTAATCTATTGTTTTGTAATATCATTTGGTTTAATAAAAAAGTTTGAGCAAAAAAAAAAAAAAATAGCTTGGAATACTATTTCATACCTCTGATACTTGATATTGCACATTACCTGGTACCAAATATTGTACTTCATTCCGTCACAGTGCTTAACTGTTATTCTATTGTTAAATATAGCTTGTAAATACTTGTGCCACAGGTCAGCATTGCAGTTATAATGGTATATTCTACTCCAGAGCTTTACTCTAAATTATTACCACTTATCCTATTGTTAGAAATCACTTGTAAATATGATGTTATACCTCACATTATTTGGTATCCTTCACTTTCTTTGGTACCAAATATCCTCATTATTTGTGTTTACTGGTAATTCTTTTCATCCCAGAGCTGACCTCTTTATATTATAAGCAAGTATTGTAAGTGTTAAAATTGTGTTTTTTTTTACAAGTTTTTTTTTTTTACCCAAATTTAATTGGAAACCTGCATGTTAGAGTGTGTGTGTGTGTGTGTGTATGTATGTATTTATATAGGTGTTTTTCTGTTATATTTCAGTGATCTGACATCTTGTTTTAATGAAGGTTACTGTACTTTGAAATGTGGAATTAAAATGCCAAATGGAAATTTGTCTGGTTTGATCAATCATTATTCTTGATAAACTGCATCCTATAAATATTAAAAATATAAGTGCAATAAGCGGCGGGACAGCCCGCTCGAAAATAGCTTTTGCCTCCGACGGGCCGCGGAAGGTCCGCCTTCCGTATAACGGCGGCTGGCCTGCGGGCCAGTTATTTTAAATTGTAATAATATTTCACAATATTAATGTTTTTACTGTATTTTTGATCAAATAAATGCAGCCTTGGTGAGCAGAACAGACTTTCAAAAACATTAAAAAAATCTTACTGACCTCAAACCTATGAACTTTAGTGTGTGTAAAGATCCTTAGTGTATTAAGAGATCCATATTGATGTTCATAGGGTCACATTGATGTAAACGTTTTTTTTCTTGGAAGACATGACTGAACTTTATATCAGTCTCTATGATTGTTATGTTCATATAGATGAAATAATATGGAGTTATATTTTTTCCTATCTTGTCTAATTAAAACGATCTAATCTCTTTCATCTAGCCATGAACACTGTGTTGCTCAGCAACCTCTTCTCCTTCCCGCGGATTGTGTATGCCATGGCAGAGGATGGCCTCTTCTTCTCCGTATTTTCTCGTGTCAACCCTGTAACCAAAGTCCCGGTGATCGCCATTCTTGTTTTTGGCAGCCTTATGGCATTTCTTGCCCTTATCTTTGAGTCCAGTTCCTCTCTATTGGCACTCTGCTTGCTTACACTTTTGTGCAACCTGATCTCACAGAAATACGTGAAATGAACACGACCCCTTAACCCCTTTTTACGTGGTGGTGGCACGTAATGCATTAAAATTACGTGTCGGCACCACGAAAATAACACCCATACAAAGTCAATGAGGCTAATTTGTCGTGGTGGACACACGGATTCCGTGGTTCAACAACGTCACAGTGGGCGACGGTAAATGTTGTTTTCTAGTTTACGAAACGTCCTCCTTTTATCATTTATTATAGTGTATTAGTTCCGATTTTTGTTACCTAAATAACAGTAAATTGTTTGTGATATAACTATCAATTTATATATGGAGTAGTTTTATGGCCCGAGTCTGTGTTAAATAGATTGTTCCCTTTACGTTATTAAACCCTTTACGATATTTTATTTTTTTCAAATGTATTTTCTGTCATATCAGCGAATATTATTAATAATAATTATTATGAATCAGAAGACTTTCAGTCGCTACCACGGCAACGATACGTCGCGTTACGCACGCTTCTTACCCATAATCGCTGCGCTCTTACCGCTCATTTCACGCGCCTACTGACTACAGTAAGTATCTCAACCATAGGATCTCAACCCAAGGGGTCTTTGTTTGTTAAAAATCACGCAAAACCATTGCTGTTATTTATTTAGTTGTAGCCCGAACTGTGTAGCGTTTCATCCCTGGAGATTAGGTTGAATTTGTTAGTGCTGCATTATCATTTACACGGCTACCCACCGAAGTAGTTAGCTAGCCAGCCAAATGACAGCTGTCCCCGGCACAGTTGGATTGTGGCACTGCCAGCTACCAAAAAGACAACAATTAACAACGTGTTGTTGCAGTGGTTAAAGTTTTATTCAAAGTGCAAAGTAAATGTCAGAAGTGTAACTAAGGAGAATTAACGCAATCAGGGATGGGCTGGAATAAAAAAGTGGACCTGGAATCTTTCCAGAGGATTATAAGCCTAACACATAAAACTAATATCTAACACACACACACACACACACATTCATACCAGTTGCAGAAAGAAAGAGAGTGAGGAAGAATGAGTTTTAGGAGTCAGATGGTGAGATCCCAAGTTTCTATATGCACTTAAAAGACATGACCTGAATGAACCATCAATCATCGATTTAACCCTTCTATCGTTTCTTAGGCAGGTTATTCAATTTTATATTAATGCACCAGTTCAGTTAAGAGTCTGAAGGCTACTTGCTTGTCTTCGGTTTGCTTTGGGGATTCCCTTTTGATCGGTGTAAAGGGGTTTCCGGGGTCCGTTGCTTGGCTGGCGGTCTCCTCATGCCTGCTAGATCTTGGGCAGCCAATCACGTGGTGTGTTGGCGCGAATGGATGAAAGTCTTTGAAGTTGGAAGCGCGTTGCAGTCGAAATGTTTTAACGAAACTTTGCAGCAAAACTTAACTTAGAACCGAGACTTTTAACGGAAAAGAAAACAAAGGAAAAGAAAGGAAAGTGAGACGAGTTAGATGGCTTGGATGAAGCTGTTTTAAACCCTGATCTTGGTTTGGGTCATTTGTCTCTATGCGTCTACATGGTTACTATAACCATCGTCTGCTCCACCCGACTTGTTCTGCCGAGACTTTTTCCGAGAGAGAGCACGAGAGAGAGAGAGAGAAGAGCGAGAGCGCTTCTGTGTTCGGGTCTAAAATTTTAAACTCAAAGTTTGTCCAACCTCCAGGATGAGTTCTGGCCAATTGGACACTGGCTTAATTTAGGAGGTGGCTCTATTTTCTTCTTATCGTAAATCATGCGTTATCTGTGATCTCCTTGCTCTCCAGCACTAGCAGAGAGAACAAGAGGCCACAGTTTAGCCATTATTACTATTATAAGAATACAAAACATTTTACCCAGATTTCAATCAAGCCAAGAAGAACATACGATCCTGCCGACAGGAAGCACGACACACTTTCATTCACACACCTAATATTTATAACAATTATGAATTGTATGGCATCTAAGCATATTAGTCACACACATATATTGTAGAACCAACATAGAATTATGTAGTTGCATGATGTTTGATTATAAGTCCATCGAGAATTGTTCTGGGATGAGTTTTATGGATTTTGATATGTAAAGTCTGTTAGTGTGTAAAGTTTATGGGGTTTAAGCCATTCCAGTCTGAGGTCAGGGATAGTTCCTGCTGAAGTCTGTTTTTGTTCATCTCTCATGGGACCTTGGTCCTTAAGAAAGACGTAGTCTGTTAGTCGCAAGGGTCAGGTAACCTCTTGTTAGGGCCTCTTGTTTCACCATTGCTGAACAGATCTGTCTTGCCAAATTATAAAACGTTGACAACGTTCTTCCTTTAGTTAAACAATAAAAAGTATTTTTGGTTACAGACTCTCTGGAGCCTAGGGGTGATTTATGGCTCTGGGTTTGGTGATTTGAATCTGGAATGTGAAGCCTCTTTTGTGTGATTATGTATGAACAATCACCTAAAAGCTTCAATTGTGTTTGGTTCATTCTCGTAGTCGCTACATTACTGAAGCACATATGTTTTTATGCATACAAATCTTCGTCTAATATTTGTTCTGTGCAAGCCTACATCATGAAATATTACAACTGGTTAAACTGTACAGTTGTGGTCATTAGTTTATATACACCTTGCAGAATCTGCAAAATGTTAACTGACTGAGCTTTTGAACTCGAATGTGTAATGAGTGACAACCGATAAGTACTAAGAGCATTTACGAGTGAACTGAGGATACTGATATCTGATATAAAATCATGCAAAAATTGTTTCATTCTAAAGATATAAGTAGATTTCAGCATTGTTTACAGTTTTTCTCAATTGCTTAAACACTTTAACCAGGCTTTTGAACTAAAATTTCAAAACCATAACGCCATTTATCAAAAAGCACACCCATTCCACTAAACTATAAACACTATTCCCTGGTTCTGACACGTGTGTCAGATTTGTTGAACTGTCATTGCAAAACTCTACACAGAAATCCCTTCATTTCTCATTGCCTGTGGTCATTTAGAAAGTACTAGCATTCAATATTGTTCACTCAAGTCAGCACAGCTTCAGCTCAGTTAGCACACAATTACCCAGGTGAAAACACTAAGAGTCACAATTGAACACACATCAATCAGATCCTTCAGTAGATAGATAAAGGGGTCCAAATCCATTTATTGAGTTTTGGAACAATGGATCCACAGAGAAATGAAGCAATAGGTCGAGGAGGAGAAGGAAGAAGGGCAAGGGCAAGGGGACAACCAGTCTCGGATGAAATTCAAGCCACTTTAGTTGACCATGTCTTTGTCCATGGAATGACTTTGAGGGAGGCTGGGCAACGAGTACAGCCAAATTTGAGTCGCTTCACCGTCGCCTTCATCATCAGAACCTTTGGGGGGTGTGGTGGCAAACACAATTCTATCACTGAATAAGAGACAAACATTTTCAATTGTCTTTGATGAAGTTTATTTTCTTGCAAGAAAAGGTCAGCAGTCGTACAGTCACACAGAGTGGCTCCAAAGTGTGACAGTGAAGGGAGGCACCACAAGCAACATAACTTACCAGTTTTGGAAATGTTGTTTTGAATTTATTACACCAGTAGTGTGTGTGCTGTGAGGCCTTGTGTGTGATGTTTGGTTTTTCAGCAAGAGTGAATGGTTTTGAGTGTACAGCTTCATTTTGACTTGAAAATAGGATGTTTGGGGAACTGGGTGAGACGTTATGGATTTGTGTTTACTGTTTTGAGAGTACGAGGCATAGTTTCAAGAAATGTATTTAAGCAATCGAGAAAAACTGTAAGTAGACAGGCCAAAATCAACCTGTTCTTGGCAGAGCTCCTGAGAAAGGAGATGTAAAAATATATTGAGATGGTTTTTGGTACTTATACCGCAAATATGTATTCTTAAGGCCATCAAAACCTAAAATAAAACTTTAGAAAGTTGTACAATATGGGACCTTGAAAGACTTGGTTTAGTGATTTTGTACATGAGTTTCAGGTTTTGGTTGTTTTGTTTCAAGTCTTTGATTTTAGTGTGTGAACAATTGGAAAAGAAGGCAATACTTTTTTCCCCATTTTTCTTATACTGTAGTTGAATATTTTATTAGTATGTTTTACAGTATTACAATTTTATAATGCTTTACAGGCTTCTTTTAACGTGATTTATTGTGTACATTCAGAGGGGAAACGTTTAAGCGGTGCTTATTTATCCATACATAAATATATTTCTTTTCAAATAAAGACCCCCCCCCCCCCCCCCCCCAAAAAAAAAATTGAGTAATTTATTTGATACCTAATACTCTCTGTACTGTAATTTATGTAGATTACAGTAGTATTACGTTGCAAATTTCAAAATGTAGGCTTGTGTACAAAAAAAATCAATCAATAAAGTAAAAGGCCATGATCATTTTAAAAAAAAAACTGTAGAGTGTAAATTTTATTTGTGTGTGTGGGATGACATTGTGGACAATTTGAAGCCAAAGTTTAAAAAGAATAAAGATGATTTAATTTTAAATAGAGTGCTTGATTTGTCTTTAAAGTGTGAGGTTTGTACAAGTGAGTTTATAGTTTTGATTTTGTGCTTTCATAATTATTTTAGTCTTGTAAATAACTTTGTGTATTTGTGTGTGAAATTCTGATCATGGTGAACGAAGAGCTTGTTATATATTACAGTCAGGCCACTGAGAACAATTTTGCTCATCACAGAGATAAGTTTATGGTTTATTGTTTGATTTGATTGTTGTAGTGTTACCTTTATGGGTGTTTTTTTTAACTAAACATAAAATATTTTTATGTGTTAATTAATTACAGTCAATGTACAAATTTTAAACTTTTCTCTCTTTTTTTTGTTGGCTTTCCTTGTTGCATGCCCGTATCATTATGGTGGTTATCATTATCTTTCACACTGAAGCCATACAGTCCATAATTTCAAATATTATATTCTACAGGTATTTTCTCAAGATTTGGTTTGATTACAGCTGCTGAATTCATCCAAATGGCATCGGCTTCAATGAGTCAGTGATAGCACTTCATATTTTGACATAAATCAAAGATGAATCAAATAACTCAATAACTGATCGTATGAATATGCATGTTCTCAAATGTCATCTTTTATTCCTGTTTATATATTTCTGTTTGACCCAGTCATCTTTCCTTTAGTTCAGATAAACCTTCGGACCTGTTGCAGAATATTTCACTTCTGGGTTGGTATTAGCCCTTTTCCTTTATTAACATTTACACATTTTGCATGCCAATTTTATTCATACTTGACAAACATTGCATTCAATGTTTACATTTTACTAGTTAATTTATTTCCTGGGAGTCTAACCCATGACCTTTATACGCCTCTATAAACTTAGTTATGCAGTTAATTTAATACATTGTTGTAAAGCACTTAATGTGAAGAAAAATGTTAGGAAATATAAAGGGGAAAGGCTATTTAAATAAGCAAAAGAAAAAAACTTTTAATGGTTGTGTAAAGACATATTTATTTAGAACTAAAATGTACAATTAAAATAAAACGTTCCTCCATATGGTTTTGCACATTTTATAGATGTTTTTTCTGCTAGTAACAGTATTAGTAAGATTATTTAACCAAAGCAATCGCACGCTGAAAATGATATGCACAATTACCAATAATGACAGTAGGGGGCGGTAAAGCTCCATGAATAAATGTTTCTGTGTGTGAACGCTGTCTCTCTTACTCAAATCAAACCTTTGATTGGTTTCATAATAGTTCTAACTGGTATGAAAATATTGATTGAAAACCTTTATGACATCATCCTTCACATTGCTTCTATCCTACATATGATCAGCTCTAGAAAGTTCAAGCAAAATCATTACACAATAAAAATATGTTATTTTATCAGTACCAACATTATATAGTTATACTCAAGTACAAGTCATGTAAGTATGTTTGATGCAATTATTAAATTTTCATTATTACTTTAATTATTAAAATTCAAAGTTCAGTAAAAGGAGACTGTATCGAAGATGTGGCATAAAGAGAATACA
Source organism: Siphateles boraxobius (assembly GCF_051911475.1). Lineage (NCBI taxonomy): Eukaryota > Metazoa > Chordata > Actinopteri > Cypriniformes > Leuciscidae > Siphateles > Siphateles boraxobius. The sequence continues at coordinate 11,022,165 of NW_027509219.1, read as the reverse complement.
TCAGTGATCCAAGGAGGTCTTCTTTCAGTTGGCATCAGGCAACATTAGACTAACTGTAGTCAGTTTGGCACCAGGATCCTCCCTGACAAAGTGAAAAATAAAAATTTATTGACAAGTTAGATGAATGTACGGACATGATATTATGAGGAATGGATGAGTATCAGCATGATTTGCTCTCATCTCCAATGACCTGATGATTTCTTCTTGTAGTAAATGAGTCCAGCAGCTGCTATGATGATTCCCAGCACCAGACCAGAGGATCCAATAGTGATTTTATTCCTCTCAGACTCAGGCATAGAGGGATCTGTGGGGAACGGAAATCAAGCTCTGTTAGCGAATGATATTAGTACATTCTCAATATTTACATGTTTAATATTTGTTTAGTTGTGCAAGTGTAATAATAAAATAATTTCCATATTTTCTATTTGCTCCCATAAATATGCCAAAACCATTCATAAAGGAAAGACTGTAAAGTAAATGTTTTGTCTTACTCCAGTCTTTAACAATAGGTTGAGTTGAGCTGGCGTGCTCCACCACACACGAGATCTTCTCTCCAGATGTAGGAGTGTATTCCAGCTGAGAGTGAATCTGGTAGTACCAGTCTCCATCAGCCATCTCCATTGTGGAGGTCACTTCAGAGGTCATCAGTTTACCATCTCTCAGCCAGGACACTTTGATTTTTTCAGGGTAGAATTCATATGCGCTGCACATCAACACAGCTGGATGATTGCCTTCAGCCTTCTTCACTGAACTAAGCTTGACCTTCGGTAGTACTAAACCAGAAGGGAAAAAAACACTCAAAAATGAACTTACAGTATTCTAATGTATAAAAATGATAAATATATTAGGTGACAAGTAGCTATAATACTTGAATTAATTAAACTATTAAACAACATGAATTATATGAACTATAAAGTATTTTCTTTAGATTCGGAAATGGGTTGTAGAGAAAAAAAGACCATACATGTTTCCTTATATTATTCAGTTTGAAGAAAAAAAATCTTAAAGTTAAAATTTTGTCAAAATAACCCCTGTGTAATGTTATCCAGTTGTAATATTTATTTTATTGATTTTGTATTAAAACATCATAAATCACTGAAGACAACCACATTGTGCAGACACAACACCACCAAAACAACAGACTTATATTTTAATGCATTTTGAGTGTGTTTCTTCTGCACCAGTGTACACGCATGTTAGAGATCTTTATTATGCAGTAAAGATGAGACAGGAGTCTTGTATCACTCACCTGTTTTATCACGGACAGCTGAGTCAAAGATCTTAGCATAATGTCTGCAGACTGTGTCCACATCAGCTTTCAGACCCTGCATAAAGGCCTGATTTTTGTTCCACCTCTCTGCACTTTTCTCTGCATGCTCATTGAACCCCACAAACTTCCCCAAAGTGCTGTTGTACTGTGCATCCACAACTTTATTGAAGGACATTGTCACAAGAAACACCATATCACTGTAATCACTGGTGCTGTAGACACATTCAAGCATCATGTATTCATAAAATCCATCAGCTGAAACATAAAAACAGAGTGTTAGACCTTCAGGTTTTGTATAATTGCATGTAAGTTATAAAAACAGAAGTACCTGTATTCATCTGCTATTTGCTATTACTGTGTTGGTGTAGTTACTGTGTGTAATAGTATACATTCCCATTAGAGAGACATCACAATACTGGCTCATCTCACTCAATATTCATGACCATATTTTATAAAAGAAAGGCCATTGAAGTAACAGCAATGACATTATAAACAAAACCAATATCAAAGATAAAAACTTTCAAATGTATATATCACAAGTTTACTGATGAATTAAGGAATTCAATTTGCTCAATGTTTCATTGTACTTGCCTGTTCCAATAAATGCAGACAGCATCAATACGGGATGAAAAATCGAGAAATTTAGCAGTGACATATTTACAGTCTATGAATACGCCTAATGGAGAACTTTCTATCAGTGCTTGTTCTTGTGATAGATGTCTAAATAATCTGGCAAATCAGCTTCTTCTCACATAAATGTCAAGTGTTGCTAGGTGGAAAACTGCCCTAATTTTCCTGTTTTCATTGGACAATTACTGTGTGTGTGTGTGTGTGTGTGTGTGTGTGTGTGTGTGTGTGTGTGTGTGTGTGTGTGTGTGTGTGTGTGTGTGTGTGTGTGTGTGCAGAAAATGTATGTGTATATAACATGTATGTGTATATAGGCATAAAAATGCACTTCAGAAATGTACAAATGATTTATTTATTTTATCTGTGTAAAAAAGGGAACAAAAACAAATTGAACTTATCTTTATTTGTTTTGCCTTTATTTGATTTCAGTAGGCTCTGCTCCTGGTCCTGGAGGATAGGTCTTTAAAGATATTCAACCGTTATACCACAAATATACATTTATATTGCAATTTATTATTTAATTTATTTGTGGCTGGTTTACAAAACAATCTGCAATTAAATGCTTCAAACAAGCAGTTAATTCTCTTTGAAAACCCATCAAAATAAACTATCCACTTGTTCTTATACTGCTGGAGTCCTTCGCATGTTTGGCAGTACACAAAATTAGTTAAGGTTTTTCTGAATTGCTAAAACACTAAACTATTCTCTGCACCATATTTTCAATAGCCTAAACCGATGTGTTGAATAAATCACTCTTTCTGTAAAACCTTAAACAAGTTCAGTCAGTTAGACACGGTTTGCTAATCTCATCAAAACTCTAAACACATTCTCACTCACTAAAACACATCTTGCACTGTGATGCACTTGTGTTGCAAAAGGCAGGCAGGTGAAACCTACCCACCTAAAACACAGTTGTCACACAACGACTCAAAATTGTTCAAACTTATTTCTGATGATGTGATCAAACCAACTGTACAAAACAAGTCAGTTCAGAGTAGGTGACACAGGTGTACTGAATGATATGAGCAATAGATGGAAACAAACTGAGAAGGAGAGGAGGAAGAAGATGTGTAAGAGGTGGTGGACGAGGAGGACGAGAAAGAGGTGTGGACAGTGTTGTCGAGTCTGGATCTGGCACACTAGAGGGTTTTTCCTTTTGGCTGGCAAAAGACAACATAGTCTGTGGGCGGTGGTGGCTCAGTGGTTCATGTAGGTTGTCTACAAACTGGAAGGTTGATGGTTCAATCCCCGGTTCCACTTGACCAAGTGTCGAGGTGTCCATGAGCAAGACACCTAACCCCAGCTGCTCCCGACCAGCTGGATGGCGCCTTGCATAGCTGACACTGCAGATGGTGTATGAGTGAATGAATGGGTGAATGTGAGGCGATATGTAAAGCTTATTGGTGGCCATGGGTCTGTTGAAAGCGCTATATAAATGCACTCCATTTATGTGGACAAAGTCCTCCGGCCAGACCCAACATGAAGACTTGATGCTGAGAATTAATTTCTCACCATCTTTGATTTTGCAGTTGCACAACTCTTCTGAGTGTACTGTAACATGCTTTTCATTTAGAGTTTTTTTGTTTTGTTTTTACCTTTTTGGACTTTGGCAGTTTGCAGTATTTTGTGCTGAATACAGTTTTTCTGAATTTCTAAAACATTAAACCCCATTCTCTGAACCAAATTCTCAATAGCTTAACAAATTTGTCGAATAAATCTTTCTGTGAAACATTAAACAATTTCAGGTAGTTTAAACACTGTTTGCAAATATCATGCACTCTTTTTGCAAACTCTAAATACATTCTCACTCACTAACACAAATTTTGCACTGTGATGCACTTATGTTTCAAAATGTTAAACAGGCAGGCAAAAGTTAAACACAACTACAACACAGCTGTCATCGTTTACACACAAAGACTCAAAATTGTTCACACTTATTTCTAATGATGTGACCAAACCAACTGTACATAATACAAGTCAGTTCAGAGTGCAAAAATTTACTCAAAATGTTGCACTGAATGTTGATACCAACAATGGATGGAAACAATATAATAGTCCAGTCATTTTAAGCCAAAGTGGGGGTCAACAAATTGCAACAGAAGCAAACTCAACTGATTTTGTGTCCTCAATATGTCCTGAGTAAGGGGAAAAAAAGCCCAGAAGAATCCCATTAGGGGAAAGTTTCGAAAAAGACCCAAATATAGCCTATTCATACGCCTGTTCATTCTTTTTCTCACGTGAATAGGGTAAAAACTTTAACCTTTAGATATCACCATGAAAATTACTGAGTTGATTACTTATATCAAGACAAACAAAAAATGTATTAAAAGTTTTTTGAAATTGTTTGTTAACATGGACAAACGGTGCATAATCTAATTACATATGTGCTAATTTGCATAAATACCACAACAGATCTAAACATTGGGTATAGCCAGGTGAAAATGTTTTGTTGAATCGTGTTGACATATAACAGTAAAAGACTTAATGTTAAGGTCTGAATGGAACCCATTTAGGCTACCCATGAACATTAATACATAGAGGCAGGAAGAAGTACATTAAAACCAGCCTTTATTAATTGTTATTGCAGAGATGGGCTTTGGGACTGGGTCCGTGGGACTGTTTCTGGGGGATGAGTCTGAGGGAAGAACAGGAGACAAGGGTAAGGAGAATGCAAAAGACAAAAGGTGGGTAAAATAAAAAGTGGCTGGATCAAAAAATCAAATTACGTACACAATGCACTCAATGCCCAAACCCCATCTCTGTAATAATAATTAATAAAGGCTGGTTTCTAAAGTACTTCTTCCTGCCACTATGTATTACTGTAATCTTCATAGCCTAAATGGGTTCCATTCAGACGTTAACATTAAGTCTTTTACTGTTATATGGCCACAAGATTCAACAAGACATTTTCACATGGCTATACCCAATGTTTAGATCTGTTGTGGTATTTATGCAAATTGGCACATACATAATTAGATTATGCACTGTTTGTCCATGTTAACAAACAATTTAAAAAAACTTGTAATACATTTTTTGTTTGTCTTGATGTAAGTAATCAACTCAGTAATTTTCATGGTGATATCTAAAGGTCAAATTTTTTACCCTATTCACGTGAGAAAAAGAATGAACAGGCGTATGAATAGGCAGCCCATTCTCATCCCAAGGCATCATCTAACTGACGCTGTTGACCATGCTTCAACATCCGACGCACAAGGCACCCTTTAGCGTCAATATGAGACGCTAACCCTACCCCAGACCTAAACCTACCCATTACGGAAGCGTCATGTAACTGACGCTAAAAACGGAAGCGTCATCTAACTGACGCTAAAGGCGTTAGATGACGCGCGAGGATAAGCGTCATCTACCTGACGCTAAAGGGTGCCATGCGCGTCGGATTTGGAAGCATGGTCAAAAGTGTGAATAAAATGATGCCTTGGGATGAGAATGCGTTGGAATAGGCTATATTTGGGTCTTTTTCTAAACTTTCCCCTAAAGGGATTCTTCGGGGCTTTTTTTCCCTTACTCAGGACATATTGAGGATACAAAATCAGTTGAGTTTGCTTCTGTTGCAATTTATTCAACCTTTTTTTATGAAATTACTATAAGAGGGAGAGGAGGAAGAGTATGAGTAAGAGGTGGTAAACAAGGAGGAAGAGGATGAGGATGAGAAAGAGTAAGGTGTGGAGAATGTTGTCAAGGCTGGATCTGGCTTTAGGCTTTTTCCCTTTGCCTGCAGAGATGATATTGTCTATGATGTGGATAAAGTCCTCAGGCCGAACCCATGAAGACATGATGCTGAAGCAGAATCAATCTCTCTCACTGACCCTGCAGTTGCACAACTCTTCTGAGTGTACTCTAACGCTTTTCATTTAGAGTTTTTTACTGTAACCTTTTTGGCTTTTGCAGTTATTCGATAGGCCTACAATACAATATTCAGTACAATACTATAATTGTAGTGCATACAGTATACAATTTATTCGCCTTACTACTGTAAAATGTAATTACTTTTTTTCTTTAACTGCATGCTTTGGATTTTGTGTTTTCCATTTTTTGATGTAGTGTCTAATGAATGATCTGTAGTGTTTATAATATTGACTCATGTGTGTATGATCTGAAAGCATTGTTTGATTTTTAGCACAGATAAAATGGTTTTGAGGCAACTGTTTGATTTTGCCGGAAGAGTCAGAGGTTCTCTGAATGTGGTTTGAAAATTTGGTTTTGTGTTTAAGGTTTTGAGAAAGTGAGGGATGGTTTCAAGAAATGTGTTTTAGCAATTCAGAAAAACTGTAATAACCAAAATACAACAAAATGATAGTTTTTTTAATTTAGTTATTTTAAAGATTTGGTTATTCAGTATCAAACAATTTAGCAAGAAACATGTTTCATATAATTTTTAGAGGTGTTGATTGAAAGATGTTAAAGGACTGTAATTTACAGATGTTATATCGTAAAATACACACCAAATTAACATAAAAATCCAATTCAAGCCAGTATAAATAGTACCAAAGCGAATAGAATATTTTGAGAGTGTCTGCTTAAAGGAACACGCCACAGTTTTTTGAAATAGGGGTTATTCACCGTCTCCCCTACATTTAGATAGGTGGGCAAAGGCATTTTTGTCTCAGTGCATGCATTGTCTTAGTCTGGCAGTGCCGACGCTAGCTTAGCTTAGCATAATTAATGGAATCCTTTGTTGCTGGAAAGCATGTCGTGAGTAAAAGTGATAAAAAAATAAATAAAAAAAAACCGAATTACTTCTTGTGGCCTGCGCATTCACCACGAGTACAAATAGCAATGCAGATTAAGACTAGGCGATTTCCAGGCAGATATTCACTTGGGACTATATTGGGGGGAAGCACAGGCAAAGCACTGCTACTTGGGCGCAGAAATATCACGCAAGTTAGGTAGCTGTGACACAACTGCGGTGACGCTCATCTTGATCTGACACGTTGAGCCTGGTCATCGATGGCAGTACCTTGTCCCACTCGCCACAGCACAGACACTCTATTTCAGTCGGCATAGGTTGGCATATTCCCACACACTCACACCACCAGTTCGTGTTGGCTCTCATCCTCACGTCCTCAGGCTGTTGAGCGATCGCAACCTCCTCCTCCTGTCGGTCTATTTCCAAAGCGCCCAGCTCCTCTTCTGAAAACTCTGGTTCGTAGAGGTATGGTTCTGGATCTTGACTGTCTGAGAAGTCACCCTCTTTGTCTCTCACAAAATCAGCCATGTTCATCGCCATTCACTATGTCTACTGTAGGAAAAAAATAGCCAGCTAATATTCACGCAAGTATGTTGACGGAAGTTGGGGGATTTCAGGTGTTGCGTGATATATCTGCGCCCAAGTAGCAGTGCTTCGCCTGTGCTTCACCCCAATATAGTCCCAAGTCAATATCTGCCTAGGAAATCGCCTAGTCTTAATCTGCATTGCTATTTGTACTCGTTGTGAATAAGGCCACGAGAAGTAATTCGGGTTTTTTTTGGATCACTTTTACTCAAAACATGCTTTCCGGCAACATTATGCTAAGCTAAGCTGGCGGCGGCGCTGCCAGACTAAGACAATGCATGCACTGAGAGAAAAATGCATTTGCCCACCTATCTAAATGTAGGGGAGACGGTGAATAACCCCTATTTTAAAAAACGGTGGCGTGTTCCTTTAATATCTGCTAACACTTTATTTTGATGCTCCCCCAACAGACATTTTCCTGACTAAATAATTTTGCAATTGCATGTCTTATTCTACTAACCTGAACCTAACACCCTAACCTAACATTCTACTCACAGTCTACTACAGTCTACTAAACTCTAATGAGAGTCAGTTTACATGTAGTTGCAAAGTTACTTAGTTAGCAGAATGTCTAAAGTGGACCATCGAAATAAAGTTTAACCAAAAATATTTTAGTTTAAAGGTATCATATATATTTCAAGACACTGCTTTCATTTGACAAAACCTGTCAGAAAACAACAAACACAAAAAGAAATTGTAGGATGTCATTTTGGTTTTTCATAACTATCATAATCATTGTCAGAGAGAAAGCCTTTTGGGCATCAGTCTGACATATAGCACAGCAATGCTTTGAGAAACCTGAGTTTAAAGTCTTCTTTTAACCTAGTTTATCCTCCCATTACACCCTATCTCTCTTCCACTTTTCTGTCCAATAAAGGCAAAAAATATAATAAAAGACTTCATCATCTTTTACCAATTACAGATAATTTGGCAAATAAACTTTAAGTAAGTGTTGAAGACATATAAATTAATAGAATGTGAATCAATATTAAATGGTCAAAGGTAAATGTGAAATAAATGAATATTGTTTGTCCGGTTTTTCATTTCAGTGTTTAATTTTGTTTAATGTCAGAGCCCTGTGTTTGTTGACATTAACTTTTCTATAAAACATCTGTACTGTAGAACATCGACTCTTGTTTTATGAAAACCGTAAACTGAAGGATGAATTATATTTTTATTATTATCAGGTGAAGGTGATATCCGCTTTTTTAATGATCTTCTAATAAATGCACCTCAACACGTTGCATGGCATTGCCTTGACTTCTAACAGATCATTCATTATTATTACATAACAAATATTTGAACAATTGAAAGAAAATCATGCTGTGTCAGAACAATAATTTGACTAGGACCCCAACCAAATTTGAACATTATTTGTCATGTTAAATGGCTCACAAAATTATTGTTTTTAGTACCAAAAAGCTTAATTTACAGAGCTTTCATTGGAGGAGAAAGTTAATTAGGAGTACAAAAAAATGGGAATTACAAAATAAGAATGTGTTCATTTTTAAATCAGGTTTACTTCTTTCAGTTGCAGTTGTTTCCTTTAATGAGGAAGAAAGTTCCAGCAGCGACTCCCAGAAGTCCAAGAGTAAGACCCACTCCACAGAACACAGCTGGACCAACACTGGGGAGGGCAACATCCACTTCTGAAACACACAAGCACATGATGATGCATATGCCACAGAATGTAAAAGCATATATTTCATGTTTACTGTAAAGCGACATTTTTAGAATTTTGCTTTTTACATTTTCTTCCTAATTTTTCCTAGATATGGCCAATGAACTGTATTAATAACACTATGTTTATGATTAATGTCTACATATGTAATGTAAGTCCACTGAAGGCAAGTTTGTAGAGAACCCAAGTGCAGTTTATTTACAAAACGTGATTAAACATAAAACAAAGGCATGGCATGAAACTCAAAACAAAACATGAACATCGACTTAATAAACAATTAATCAATGACAACATGACACATTCACATGGGGAACACTTACCAGGATCACATGACAAGAACAGTGGATCACATGACAGACATGAAACAAGAACATGAAACAAAACCAAAACATGACATATCCCCCCCTCTATGGGCGGTTTCCGACGCCCAACAAAACAATAGTTCAGGAGGGTGGTAAAGCGGAGGCGGTCTTGGGGGAGGGGTGGAGGGCTAGGCTGGGAAGGGCCACGGAAGGACCTGGGCCATGGAGCGTGGGTGGAGCCGGGCCGCAGAAGGACCTGGGCCATGGAGCGTGGGCGGACCTGGGACGTGGAGCGTGGGCTGAGCTGGGCCGCGGAAGGAACTGGGCCGTGGAGCATGGGCTGAGCCAGGCCGCAGAAGGACCTGGGCCATGAAGTGTGGGCGGAGCCGGGCCGCGGAAGGACCTGGGCCATGGAGCATGGGCGGACCTGGGTCGTGGAGCGTGGGCTGAGCTGGGCCGCGGAAGGACCTGGGCTGTGGAGCATGGGTGGAGCCGGGCCGCGGAAGGACATGGGCCGTGGAGCGTGGGTGGCGCCGGCGGTGCAGGAAGCCAGGGCGGTGCCGGCAATGCAGGAAGCCAGGGCGGAGCTGGCAATTCAGGGAGCCAGGGCGGAATTGGCTGTTCAGGGGGCCAGGGCGGATCCGACAGTTCAAGGGGCCAAGGAGGCACCGCCTCTGTGGACTTGATCCGGTACCTACTGCCTACGGCCATCTTGTCCGAAGTCACAGGCACGGCGGCCATCTTGTCCGAAGACATGCGCGCGGCTGACATGGCGTGAACAGTCTCAGGCTTGGCAGGCATGACGTGAAGAAGCTCAAGCTCGGCAGGCTTGACATAAAGTGATTCAGGCTTGGCAGGCATGATGTGAAGAGACTCAGGCTTGGCAGGCATGATGTCAAGTGACTCAGGCTTTGGCATGCTGGCTGTGGTGTGCATTGTGAGCCCCCTCATCCACAGTTCCCACAATAAAACGAGGAACCGCTCAGCAGAAGTGCATGGTCGATGTATTGCGCAAGGGAGAAATTAATTTTTCCCCCAGGCAGTACAGAACCCAAGGGTTTGTTTAGTCCAAACTGAAAATGTATTTTAAAGCCTACAAGAGTCAAAAGTTTTCCATATACGTTTCCAGAAGACCATTCTTCTGGCATAGATGCAGGAGGGCAACCGCTGGGTTCAATTTAGGTAAAGTATTTTGTAATGTTTTCCACTGAAGGCAAGTTTGTAGAGAACCCAAGTGCAGTTTATTTACAAAACGTGATCAAACATAAAACAAAGGCATGGCGTGGCATGAAACTCAGAACATGAACATGAACATGAACATGCAACCAGTGGTTACAGGAAACAATACTTGACAAAGACGCATGGCAAACATGAGGGCTTAAATACACACAAGACTAATGACTAGACAAGGGACAGCTGTGGACAATTAACCAATGACAACATTACACATTCACATGAGAAACACTTGGCAGGATCACATGACAGACATGAAACAAGAACATGAAACAAAAACAAAACGTGACAACATAATCTTTTCAATCAACTTCTCAAGAAGTTAGTTTTTTAGGATATGTCATGTTTGCCCTAAATTGTTTAAGATGATGTCTGTTATAATATATTAGTTGATCTAAAGCAAAGAATTTGGGAACAATTAGAATCGTACATCCACTGAATCAACATGAAGCAGTTCCTCACCCCATGTTTTGGTTTTAGGTTGGCCTGGAATGGATTTGTGGTTCACAGTGCAGCTGTAGATGTCTCCCTCTTTTGGCGTGAACTTCAGAGTAGAGAAAATGTTGAAGGTGCCGTCATTTTGTCTGCGGTACTGGCTTAGACTCATGCCTTCTGTCACAATCTGATTGTTTTTAGTCCATGACACATTGACAGGTGGAGGGAAGAATCCAGTCACATGACAGATAAGGTTGTTCTCAACATCCTGCACCACGTCATCTTTCGAATAGATGGAAGTATCTGGGATGTCTGTGAACACACAGAAATGGTTTTGGGACCTCAGTGGACATTTTATCTTGAACCACAAGATAAAAAAAATCTTGTAAACAAAAATCTTGATTAGATTTGTAATTTCAGCAGCTAATTTCTTTGAACATCTCCAAAAATGTAAACTTCAGTTTATTATATTTCTATTATATATCCATCATGTAAAAATATAATAATTATATGGAATGTGTGTCTTACCTAGTTGTTCGACCGAGGGTTTGTAAACTTTAATGTGTACGTCTAAGTTATGTTTGCAGAGCTCTATTAGACCAAAACCAGCATCATAAGCTTCAGAAAAGCTGATAGGATCTGCAAAGTCGGGCGCTGTCGGTACTCCTCCTTTTCTAATGAAGTCTAAATGGTACATTTCCTCTCCATCAGATCCATAAAAAACTTCTTTCTCTGTATCAGAACATCCAATAAATCCAAAATCCCTGTGCACAACTGAAACAGATAAAGTGTGATGATATTAGCAAGAATGAATTAACAGTATGGATGAATAACAAAGGAAGAACTTTATCTTTATGTGCAATCAGCAGGGACGTGCACAGGAATTTTGAGGGGCAGTTGCTCTGACCTGAAAAAAGGGCTACCCCCCCCCCCACCCCCCCAAAAAAAACAAAAAAACAAAAAAACTCACGGGCTATATGAAGGACTGAGAATAACAGGGTCTTTATTACTCACACTCCAGTAATATTTCTGTGAATTGAATTAATCTTGCACTTGTTCATAGTTTTTGTATTATGTCTGAATATTGGTGAATTTTTTTACAACTCGTCCGTTTAAATTACATTAAGCCTTAAAGTTCTGCATAATTAAGGGCGTGGCCACTTGAGTGACAGGTGGATTGAGGCTGCTGTAACTGCAAGCCGACGTTTGTCTATCTGTTAACGTCACCCTCAGCTAATTCCAGCAGCTGCTGTACTTGCCATCTCTGCAGTGTTTGTGCTTTTTTCGGGATTATTTCATACAATTTAATACACGCATTATACCTTTGGCCACGCCGTTGGATTCCGTCGTTGTCGAGTATGGAGAGATCAACCAGCGCTGTATTTCCAGTTGTTTTCCTCGCATGCACTAATGGATGTCTGACAATTTCGTTGCTTTTTGGAGTATACTGGCTACACTCGTTATGCGGTACCATTGCTCTCACGGAACAGATATGCTTATTTAACCTTTAAGTGTTAAATAAAAAGTACAGATGAAATCCTGCAGGAGTCAGTGCTTTCTCTCCGTCCATGCAATAGATGCACGCCCTTGAATGAGCGCGGATTTCAAGTGCATTTACTTGAACTTCTGAGGTAATATTTTTGGTTTAACCCATTTGAGAAATTGAGAGGCGGCCAAAATCAGATTTTAAAATCGACTGAACTGAATAAAGCTCTTTACGAACTTGACGTGTGATGCCGCGCTGACTGACATGTAACTTTATGGGCATGAATCACTGTCACACGCACAAGCTCAGAGCAATATTGTAAGTTACTGCATGATAATACATTTTTAACTAGCAGAATAATAATGCATCACGATACACATAGTCTCACTTTTAGTTACGTTATAGTATTTCGAAGGGCAAAAACATGAACTTTAACTATTGGCTTTACTTCTACATTCAGCTGTCACTTTAGCGCGAGGCCAGTAGCATAGCATTAGCACCTCAGCTCCACCCATGTCCCGCCTCTTTGCCCATTTTCTTTTATCCGGGAGTGACGAGAGATGACACGCTGCCAAGATGGCGACGGTTGGCCCCGCCCACTTTAGGCTTCAAAAATGCTCTTCAGAAACCTACGAGTGACGTCACGGACACTACGTCCATATTTTTTTACAGTCTATGCTTATGGCTCACTTTGTGGCGCTTTTCCACTGCATGGTACGGTACGGCTCGCTTCGCTTCGGCTCGCTTTAAATGGTACCAACTCTGTTGAAGTTCCAAGCGGGAGGGTGGGTGATTTAGTATGTAAACCTATTTTCTGATTCACACTCTGGAGCAGAAGGTGGCGGAAATGCACCAATAAGCTGGATGCCAACCGCCATAAAATAGCAACAAGAAGAAGAAGAGGTTCCAAGCGTACCGTACCTATCATAGACATAATAAATACATAGACGCCCTATTGGCTGCTGGAGCGTACGTCAACGGCGCCGCCATATTGCGGAGGGCAACTTTCCCATACCTCTCATTACAGCGTTTCAACCGGCTGTTACTAACGTGGCTAACAGAAGATAAACTAAAACATGAAATAAAGGGAAAATTTTAGAAGTTCAAATGGCTGCGTTTTGATAAGCGCCTGGTACTCGGCCAGTGCTACCATAGCAACAGCTTTCTGGGTGGCGTCCATGTTTTTTCTCCGACTCGGACGCGCAAAACATACCAGAACGCTTGAAGTGTGGAAGTGACGTCATATCCGAGGGCCGAGTCGGTTCGTTGACAATAATAGAACCCAGCAGAAGTGTAGACGTTCCTTTCGTTGGTTGCCTAGGAGCGGATCCAGCAAGAGCTGGATGGGGCGACACGGAATGAAAAAAGTGTTTCAAGAACAAGCTCAGCTTTTAGCCGCACACAGCTACCACCAGACCTACAAACAGTGCAGGAACAAATTAAAAAACTTAAAAGCGACTACAGAACCATGGGACCACAACGGCCGGAGTAGTGCAAACAGAAGAATGTGGAAGTGGTTCGACAAAATGGACGCTATCTACGGCAGTCGATCTGTGAGCAATGGGAGGGAGGGTGCCTGAAACACAGCATTGGATCTGGCAATATTTCAAAGATGAAAGAAAGAGGTTTTAACAGTATTTTGGACAGTAAGTGGACTTTCAGACTTTTAGTCTGACATGTTTTTTGTCCACGGCAAGTCAAAATCACGTAATCTGACACAGTGACTATCGTAACAGACAAAACAATCGTGTAATCTGGACTCGGCCACCTTGTTGTTGGACAACACGATGGAGGATGGTACGTTGTGTTATGTTAACAATATATTAAGTTTGAAAGTTTCACTTTATTGACCATCTGTAAAGCTTTATTTTTTTACATCTATGCATATTTAATTGTTAAAATTGTTTATGATCAGTAATGTTCTGGAGTTATTGTTGCTAGTTTGATTTGAGTCGCAGTAATTTGTGTCTTACAAACTAATTGTAAAAACTTTTTGTTTCAGATGCATTGTCTACGATCGATTCTTTAGCACTTTCTCCGTGCAGTGATGCCTCAACTTCCCAACTGGTGATAACAGCGTCGCCACCAGCACGACCGCCTACACTAGCAACCTCCAGCACCAGCAGGACACCAGATCGTGTGGTACCAGGTATGAAATATGGCTAAAACACTCACTGTTACAAATCATATATCTAGACTAAGCTTACCTAATGCTTTTCTCATGTGGATTTGAATGCCTGCAATAAAATAGGATATATCATGAAATCCTGTTGCTCATGTAATGGGTAAAGAAAATGGCATCACATATGAGTTTAATTGAAGAAAACAGTTACCTCCTATTCTTTTACTTTTATTACATGTAAGCTAACATTCCCGTGTATTTCGCTTCATGCCGGTAAATGGCGCGGTTGCACTGCTTCACCCTAGTGGGTTGCCATGGAGACGGTAGCTCGAGCGCTCAGAAATAAACATACAGCGCTTGAGAAAGAATAAATTCTGTATCTCCACTTCTTTCCAACCCACAGGTATATTTTTAAACCTTTCCAATATCTATTAAAAAGTATCACAAGAGTATATCACCAGTACGGTTGTCTAGGTGATGTATGTTGTTATGTCCCGTGTAGAAAGGGTATTATGCAGTGTTTATATAGTATGTATTTGCTGGCAGCTTTAGCTAGCGAGTGAAGGTTCCGTTCTCTCGTCTTTTTGGACGGACTGTAAACAGTTGAGTCGAGTGAACATCTGTATGTTTAAAGTGTAATATGTAATGTCTATTAAGTCTCTCTGTACTTCGTATCATTTTGTTTGTATTGCCGGTGCTCTGTTCAGTATGTTTGTTTACCAGAGCCTGTCAATGTTCTAGGAGGCTATGCCGCCGACAGTTAATGTGCACGTGCCGGTAGACACACGCAAACGGCAGACTGATGTGTTGTGTTGGTGATTGATTATCACACAGTCACATGAACAGTTTAAATATTAATATAGTATTCTTGGTATTTGATCTATGAAAAGGTTGTTTGTATTGCAATGTATATTTGATATATTATACAGTAAGACTATTTTACAATATGTTATTAATGGGTTTTTTCTATTTTATCTGATATATTCCAATGCTTTACATATTGGTTTGTTTATTGTATTCAGTATAGTTTTAGGCCATTTCTATATTATATAGTCCATGTAATGGCTGAGGTTACGGTTTATGATTGTATTATTGAGATATTGGACTGAGCGCTCAGAAATAAACATACAGCGCTTGAGAAAGACATAAATTCTGTATCTCCACTTCTTTCCAACGCACAGTGCTATCCAGCCTGTGGCTTTGTACCTGCCCAGATTCCCCTAGGTCTGAGGCCGGTAACAATTAGGGGCTCGTCCGGGATCCAGCATCGAAAAGCGAGGTAAGCAGTCACTGCAACGGTGAGACCAGAGGTCCAAGCTTCAGGGAAGGCTGCTGGGTTGAGCGTCATCCAGAGAGCAACAGTCACCGGTGAGACGTCACGATGACTACAGTAACCCCACGGCGAATGTTGATCTTCCAGATCATCAAACAGCTTCCAGCGCTGACTTTCAGCCAATTGCAGTTGGTTGCCAGGTCAATTGAAGATGGCGGTGAAAGCACTGAGGGCCTCTGTGAACCAGAGCTCTATGACTTCCTCATCGACTACACCAGGAGCAAGAGGTTGAAGGCGATGGAAGATGAAGGCATGACTCAACTCCTCTCCCTCCAGGATCTGCTGCAGGAACTGACATCGACAGACTCCGGGTCTGGTGAGGTCTGTGTTTCCACTGTTCACATGGACGGCACACTGACGCCTACACATCAACATTTACCTCCCTCCACAAGGGACATCCTCACATCTTTATCAGTGGACATTCACACCCACCCGTCATCCATGGTGGGACAAGCCTGTCCTCAACTGTAACAGACCAGGTAGTAAGACTGTCTGATGTTAGTGCTCTGCTTCCACGTAGAGAGTGTAAAATACACGGTGGTCAGGTATCTGACATGGGTTCTGACATTTCCTTTAATGGTCTTTGTAAGCAGATTGAAGCTGCTTTACAAGAGGGGTTTAGCGAGACAGAAATTATTAGAGCTGTACTTAAGGTAACTAAGCCAGGTACATTCAGGGAAATGCTCACTAACCATGATGATCTAACAGTGAAGGGGTTAAAACGGTTTCTCCGCTCTCACATCAGGGATAAAAGTGTAACCGAGCTCTTTCAAGAGCTCAGTAATGCTAGACAACATGACAGAGAGAGTCCACAGCAGTTTCTCTACAGGCTGATGGGGTTAAAGCAGAGAGTCATTTTTGAGTCACAGCAACCTGGTGTAGAGTTTAGTTATGACAAAAGGCTTGTACAGGGTACTTTTCTACACACACTCTACCAAGGTCTAAATGAGAGAAACACTTATGTTAGACATGACATCAAACCTTTCCTTTCTGATATGCAGGTTAGCGATGACTTTCTGTTAGAACAGATGACCAAGTCCATGACTGAGGAAGAGGGGAGGTTGAAACGCCTGGGTGCTGGGGCTAAGTATAGACCGGTGATGGTAAGCAGTGCCAGATATGTCCATGACGGACAGACTGAACCGACCAAACCGAGTCCAGTTGACGCTGAGTTACAGGCTAACCGTGACGCTATAAGAGAGCTGACTGCCCAGGTGTCATCACTGACCAGACACATGACACTCGTTGACAAGTCTGCAGAACGTGTACAGTCTGGCCGCTCTAGCACAACTGTTAGTCTTCCACGGACACGGTCAGCTGACAAAAAGGGTAGATGCCACGACTGCGTAGTGAGCAAAACCATGAGCTGTCCCCATTGTTTTTTCTGTGGTCAGGCCGGACACCGAGCTATTGGCTGTTTACAGAGGAAGTCATCGGGAAACGGGAGGAAGTCGCTGGAGCAGGGCAGCCAGTGACTGTGAATAGCATTCAGCCCACTGTTAAGATCAAACCGCTACCCATACCATGCCAAGAAGATAAAAAAAACCGCATCGCCCAGCTCATAGGAAAACGTTGTACTGTCTCTTGCAACATCAATGGTGTACCAATTGAAATGCTTTTAGACTCAGGGGCTCAGGTGACGATGGTCAGCAAAGCCTGGATAGACAGAGCAGCACCCCACGTCAAAATCCAACCACTTCAGTCCCTCTTTGCCAATCAGCCTCTTGAAGTATCAGCAGCAAATGGTACACAAGTTCCCCTTGATGGATGGGCAGAGGTTGACCTGCAGATTTGTAGTGAGCGCCATGGGTCGGTGACAATTGGAGTGCCCCTACTGGTCAGTCAGTCTTGTCACTGTCCCCTGTTAGGAAGTAACGTCATAGCTGAGATAATCAAAGAGCATGACAACACTGTGAATGTGACTGCTATTCTGACCGACGCTTTAAGTGTCCCTGAGAACACAGTTGAGGCCTTGGTCTCTGCCCTCTAGATAATCACCACTGACGAGACAGCCCTATGTACTGTACACACAGGCAAGAAAGGTGTCACTATCTCTGCTGGTAGAGTCTATGAAGTCAGGTGCCGGGTTAGGGGGTTGCCAGGGAATCGTACCTTGCTGTTCCAGCCTCTTATCGAAAACACCTGCCCTGAAGGCCTAGAACTGTTCCCGACATTAGTTGACATTCCTTGTGGGCCCTCAAAATGCATTAAAATTTCCATCCAAAATGCAACCCGACATGCCATTTATTTGACCCAAAGAATCACTCTTGGCACTCTTGAGGAAGTGGCTGACGTTAAACCTGTCCCGGGTCTTGAGCACATGCCGAATGACGTTGTCCAAACATTTGCAGCTCAGTTAAGTACAGATCCAACGACTGACATGAACAAAGAGCAGGACAGACAGATCAGGTCTAAAGCTAAAGACAAGTGGCACCCTCCTGTTGACGTATCACATCTAGCCGAGGATGAACAGAGGTTAGTTAAGGCAATGCTGTTCGAGCAGTCTGATGTGTTCGCAAAAGACGATGCTGACATTGGTTGTATTCCTGACCTCCAACTTAGAGTCAACCTTACAGATGAAACACCTGTCCAAAAGTCTTACAATTCCATCCCAAAGCCCTTGTATAAAGAGGTAAAAGACTATGTTCAGAACTTGCTTAACCGTGGTTGGATCAGAAAATCCACCTCATCATACTCTTCCCCTGTGGTCTGTGTGAGGAAAAAGGACATGAGCTTACGTCTCTGTGTTGACTTCCGGGGGCTGCACAGCAAAACCATCCCCGACCGCCACCCCCTTCCACGCATTCAGGACCTGCTTGACAATTTAGGAGGCAACTCATGGTTTTCCATACTTGACCAGGGCAGTGCTTACCACCAAGGCTTTGTTGAAGAAAGCTGCCGGCACCTGACAGCTTTTAGCACACCCTGGGGGTTTTACGAGTGGGTACGCCTCCCATTTGGTCTCACCAACGCCCCGGCAGCATTCCAACGCTGCATGGAGGGCGCAAGAGATGAATGCTGTTCTCCTTACCTGGATGATGTGCTCTGCTTTTCCAAGACTTTCCAGGGCCATGTTGAGGACTTAAGACAAGTTCTGTGTCGCTTAAGGGAGCATGGTGTGAAGCTGCGCCCGAAAAAGTGTGAGCTGTTCAAACGCCAAGTGAGATATGTTGGACGCCTGGTCACGAGTGAAGGTGTTCAGGTAGATCCCAAAGACCTAGAGGCTGTGTTGCAGATGAAGGAGAGAGAGCCAAAGAACGTCAGAGAGGTCCGAGCTCTACTTGGTTTCCTCGGCTACTATCGCTCATTCATCCAGGACTTTTCCAGAATAGCCCGGCCACTGTTTAAAGGGTCACTCCACCCATTTGCATTAAGCTTTCCATTGTTAGAAACACAGTTATACTATTGAATGGTCGTGCAACACTCTCTCATTTTCCCCTGAGACGAGAGAAATCCTCTATTTACCTTTTTCACTTCCTCCTACAATGACGCAAAAATCGTCATTTTACGTCATTGTAGGAGGAAGTGTAAGACAGGGGGATTTCTGTAAAGACTACAAGCACTAGATCTCACCCTTTCAAACCCGCCCATAGGGGGCTGGACCTAATGCGCTAACAGACCAATCACAGATCAGTGCCAGTGCGTTTGATTTCACCGGCAGAAACTTTTTGAAAATATGGACGAAGGTACTGAATACGCAGACGGATGCATTATGGAGGATTGGGATTACACATAGTGTCAGCCATCTTTTTTGGAAGGTAAGCTAGCAGGCTCTTGTTCTGTGGAGAAAGCTGAGTAGTAACTTTAGGGCTTACCGTCCTCTTTTTCCCAGACAAGTCCGGCCGTCAATGTCCGGGATTCAGCTTTTGCTTTCTGCGGTCGCCATTCATTGTTTACATGCACAGCTTTTGTTTCAATCTAACTGAATTCATTCTGATTGGTGAATCTGAATGTAGTGTTTACATGAACGCTAAACAAGTGAACGGTTGATGTGCGTTTTTACATTGCTAAGAAAATTCCCGCTCCTCCGTGAGAGATACGAGACCGGTGCGTCTCACAGGTGTCGCTCATCCGTAATCACGCCACCGGCCTTGCGTCGTTCTCCACATGGCCTTCACTCGTCCTGCTCGCCACAGTAAACATGATGAATGGCGACTGTAGAACGCAAAAGCCGAATCCCGGACATTTTGGGCGATCCTGAAACACATTTTCGGGCAGTCTCACGGAGACTCACTAGTAGCCTAGACTTGTTGTTTAACTACTGCGCTCTGTTACCGGTAGGCGTGGCCTCCTAGGGCAGCGAAGCAAGTGCATTCTGGGAGTTGTTGTCTTTCATCCACATAAGCCAAAAATAAATTTTCTGTCTTTTCTCAGTCTAGAGAGCTCCAAATTCAAAAATAATTTCACATTTCTTCTACATATATTACCCATTTTAAATACACATTCATCTTTCCAGAGGTGGAGTGACCCTTTAAGCTTCAAGAACATCCTGCCTTGTCCAACAAGAGCCCTGTTGCAGCCAAGTCCACCCAAAAAGGCCGGAGCAGTGGTCAGTTACCATCCCGGACACCAGTTAAGTGGTCCCCCGATCACAGTGCAGTTGTGTCCCGACTTGTGGACATGCTGATCAAACCCCCCATATTGGCCTACCCCGACTTCGATTTGCCATTCATCCTACACAATGATGCATCCAATGAAGGTTTGGGGGCAGTGCTCTACCAGGAACAGAACAGCAAACTCCGGGTTAATGCTTATGGGTCCAGGTCACTCACGCCTGCTGAAAAGAACTACCACCTCCATTCCAGTAAGCTTGAGTTTCTCGCTCTGAAGTGGGCCATATGCGATAAATTTCGTGATTATCTGTATTATGCAACAACATTCACTGTGTATACAGATAACAATCCCCTCACCTACGTCCTGAGCACGGCCAAGCTGAACGCTGTTGGACATCGCTGGGTTGGTGAATTAGCCGACTTCCACTTCAACATCAAGTACAGGCCAGGCAAGATGAATGTGGATGCGGATACCCTGTCCAGGTTTCCAGTTAAACTCCAAGAAAACCTGAAGGAGTACACTGAGACAATGCCACCTGAGGTTGTATCTGCCATCTGGCAGGGGAATAAAGCTCAGAGAGATGAGGATGTGTCATGGGCTGCCGCCCTTCAGATCTCCGCCTGTGATGATGACCCTCCCCCGGTGAGTACGCCCATGTTCACCCCAGAAGATATCAGAGCCGCCCAGAAAGGAGATGAGCCCATTTCCGAGGTGATCCAGTTGAAAGGGAGCGGATGGAATCCGAGAGACAAAGACTGGAGTCCAATACAACCAGGAACACAACGACTTATACATGAGTGGAACAGGCTCAAACTGGATAATGGTATTCTGTACAGGCATGCAAGACAAAATCAACAACTGGTCCTTCCCAAAGCACTCAAGTCAACCGTGCTCAAACACCTGCACGATGGCATAGGACACGTTGGCGCTGATAAAGTCATCCACCTTGCAAGGCAACGGTTCTACTGGCCGTTTATGCAGCGCGACATCGAAGACTACGTCATCCGCCAGTGCCCATGCATCAAACAAAAACGACCTGCTGTCCATGAGAAAGCACCAATGGGCTCAATCACAACTAGTGCACCTTTTGAATTGCTCTCTGTTGATTACCTTCACCTTGATCCCAGTAAAGGAGGCTACGAGTACATCCTTGTGGTAGTAGATCACTTCACCCGTTTTGCTCAGGCCTACCCTACTCGGAACAAGTCTGGCAAAACAGCGGCCGAAAAGATCTTCTACGACTTTATTCCACGCTTCGGGTACCCTCAAAAGCTCCACCATGACCAGGGTCGGGAATTCGAGAACACCCTGTTCCAGAGACTTCAGCAGCTGGCAGGAATCTCTCACTCCCGAACTACTCCTTACCATCCGCAGGGGAATCCTGTTGAACGCCTGAACAGAACACTTCTCCAGATGCTCAGAACGCTCCATGAGGAAAAGAAGGCAGAGTGGAAAGACCATCTCCCCAGTATAGTCCATGCCTACAACTGCACGAAGCATGAGTCTACAGGCTACTCACCATTCTTCCTCCTTTTTGGAAGACATCCACAGCTGCCCATTGAGCTTATATTCAATCTCGACCCAGATCGGCTGGTACAGACACGGCAGAAGTATGCACAGACCTGGGCTTCCCGGATGCAGGATGCATACCGGATCGTGTCTGAGAACAGCAAGAAGTCTTCAGAGAAAGGGAAAAGGCACTACGACCGAGGTGCCAGAGGAGCCTTGCTGCAACCAGGTGATCGTGTGCTTGTCAAATACCTGTCAGAGAGAGGTGGCCCAGGCAAACTTCGATCTTACTGGGAAAAGAAGATCCACCGTGTCATTGAGAGGCTGGGAGATGGACCTGTATATCGAATCCAAGCTGAAACAAGTGACCAGACTCTCCGGGTGCTCCACTGTAATCTCCTCTTGCCTGTCAGTGACTTGCTAGTCAACCATGAGGAACATGACACCGGTGCGGAGCGAAAGCCCCAAGGACAGAGACGTCATATGCCAACCAGAGAAGCAACTAAGTCTGATGTCGGCACCTCAGATGATGAGGGGGAGTGCTCCTACAACCTTAGACCCCTGCCTGTGTATGAGAGGAGGACTGTCAGACACCACTCACCTCAACCCGAGTTACACAGTGAGCTGAGGGCTGGGGCTCCCGAATATCGACCGTTGAGCCGTGCACCTGAGTCTGAGGATGTATGGCGGCCAGGATCATCTGACCCTTGGGTGACAGCGAAGCCAATGCCTGTACCAAGAGGGGTAGATTCGTCCCCAGCAGTGGAAGGACCGGATCAACACAGGGTGACACATAATGCTATGGGGAGTGCCAGCCCTAAGGATCCTGAGATAGATGTTGTGCCTGTACCTCAGCCAGTAAGAGAGGTAGATCAGCAACTGCGGAGGTCCACTCGACCGGTCAAACCCAGAAACATCTTCGTGTATGACCAGTCAGGAGAACCTTCCTACCAGCCTTGGAAAATGGGAACTAATGCCATGTACTGTACACCTTCTTCCATGCTGGCCTATCCAGTGTTTCATGAGAGATGCTACTATCCTCCCCCAGCTGTAGGGACGTACGGTAGAATTGACATTGAACAGGACTTGAAGGACATTGACATCGACATACAATCTTACCTTCATACTACTTACCTGTGATTGACATACTGCAGGCTTACTTCCTGTTCAGACTGGTGACTCCTGAAGACTGTACTTACCTGACGTCTTGACCAATAGTCTTAGAGTACCACTGTAGTCAGTAGTCCAGTTTAGTTCTGGATGTCAGGAGACATCTCTTAAAGTAGGGGAGAGTGTAATGGGTAAAGAAAATGGCATCACATATGGGTTTAATTGACGAAAACAGTTACCTCCTATTCTTTTACTTTTATTACATGTAAGCTAACATTCCCGTGTATTTCGCTTCATGCCGGTAAATGGCGCGGTTGCACTGCTTCACCGTAGTGGGTTGCCATGGAGACGGTAGCTCGAGCGCTCAGAAATAAACATACAGCGCTTGAGAAAGACATAAATTCTGTATCTCCACTTCTTTCCAACCCACAGGTATATTTTTAAACCTTTCCAATATCTATTAAAAAGTATCACAAGAGTATATCACCAGTACGGTTGTCTAGGTGATGTATGTTGTTATGTCCCGTGTAGAAAGGGTATTATGCAGTGTTTATATAGTATGTATTTGCTGGCAGCTTTAGCTAGCGAGTGAAGGTTCCGTTCTCTCGTCTTTTTGGACGGACTGTAAACAGTTGAGTCGAGTGAACATCTGTATGTTTAAAGTGTAATATGTAATGTCTATTAAGTCTCTCTGTACTTCGTATCATTTTGTTTGTATTGCCGGTGCTCTGTTCAGTATGTTTGTTTACCAGAGCCTGTCAATGTTCTAGGAGGCTATGCCGCCGACAGTTAATGTGTGCGTGCCGGTAGACACACGCAAACGGCAGACCGATGTGTTCTGTTGGTGATTGATTATCACACAGTCACATGAACAGTTTAAATATTAATATAGTATTCTTGGTATTTGATCTATGAAAAGGTTGTTTGTATTGCAATGTATATTTGATATATGTGACCCGTCACAGAAACCAGGGACACAAGTCGGCAGCACAACTTTCGAGCAAAATGAGAAAGAAGAGTTTTTTTTCAAAATTGGTGATTTTCAATTTTTTGGAGAATCTGTTAATTGAAATCACGAAGAAGCCTCTCCATGTTTGAGATAGCAGTATTGGTATATTTAAAAGCTTACATTTTGAGGTTGAAATCGGCTTGTTTTCGGAGATTCTAGTATGCAGTAGGGGCGTGGCGTGTCATTGTCTGTGTGTATTTCCATACTGAATAACCCGGCGCTTTTGCCCCCGCCCTCCAAGTCAACCACATGGCTACTTATTATGCTGTGCTCTGGCCAGCTCTCTCTGATATCAAAATTCAATGAAGATGGATGCCGCAAAGATTGTCGCAGACGAGATGAACCGTCTGGCAGTTACACCGAAAATGTTTTCGCCGCACTTCGTGGGCTCGGGAAACTGAACCGGAGGTATGGGCGCAGCGCGCTCGCCCTCAGTGCTTCAATACGGCGGCTCGGCTCGCTGACAGCGGTGGCTGGCTGTTTCATATGTGACGGAGAATCGAAATAGAGGATGCAGTTAAGACCTTTGCTGCTGCGATGAAGGCCTGCCGTGCGTGTTTCTGAAATGTAAGTTAAGCTTCATTTGCTCTTTAGTCGTTATTTAAGATGCTGAACCTGCTGATGATATAATGTGCTTGCGGACATTTCATTTGTGTGTGTATACGCACATAAGAAAGTGGTGTAAAGAGATTTGCAACAGTAATTTGAGGAGGTGAAATGTGATTATTTGGAAAATTGCAGAAATGACTGCTTAAAGAAAAATGCCAGCAGGCATTTGCCTCCTACATAAACTTTAATATTGTTGACATTTTGGGCACACGAGCGTTGCGTACTATTTGCGCTATATGTAGGCCTATGGCTTATTGGTCTTTGTTTGTTGTTGTTGGTTTTGCGTTATATGTATATGGCATATTGGTCTTTGTGTGTTGTTGCTGGTTTTGCGTTATACTGTATGTATATGGCATATTGGCCTTTGTGTGTTGTTGCTGGTTTTGCGTTATATGCAGGCTATATGGCATATTGGTCTTTGTGTGTTGTTGCTGGTTTTGCGTTATATGTATATGGCATATTGGTCTTTATGTGTTGTTGCTGGTTTCGCGTTATATGCAGGCTATATGGCATTATTGGTCTTTGTGTGTTGTTGCTGGTACGTTGCAAATAGAGGGGCAGCACAATTGTTTTTCGCCTAGTGCGGCAGAAGTGCACTCATTCGAAGTGTAAAAAAAGCTGTAAAGCACATGGAGGAGCTTTACAGGGGGTATGGCTTATCTAAATGAGATGTAAATGAGCCCTATTGTCACCCCCAGCAGCAGAGACAGGTGAGAACTGCACAATCTTTAGCTCGTTTTCTCCTCTTTGAGCTTTTTTAAGTGCCTACTTTAAAATGGCCACAACTTCTCCAAATATTATCAGATTTCCACATGTTACACATCGTTGGAAAGCTTGGATATTACACTCTCAGAATCTATGAATAACTCAAAATGCCCCAGAACCGACTTGTGTCCCTAGTTTCCGTGACTGGTCACATATTATACAGTAAGACTATTTTACAATATGTTATTAATGGGTTTTTTCTATTTTATCTGATATATTCCAATGCTTTACATATTGGTTTGTTTATTGTATTCAGTATAGTTATAGGCCATTTCTATATTATATAGTCCATGTAATGGCTAAAGTTACGGTTTATGATTGTATTATTGAGATATTGAACTGAGCGCTCAGAAATAAACATACAGCGCTTGAGAAAGATATAAATACATTATTGCTAGCTACTGTAACTTTGTGATTGTTCACACTGTAGATCATTTAAGGCAGCGGTTCTCAAAGTGTGGGGCGTGACAGGTGGGGCGCGCCAAACGGGAGGAAATTTTCCTTTTTATGCCTTTATATCTTTATTCGTTGATGGCGAGTCCGCATCGTCAACTTCATCTTTGCAGCGACACAGAAAACACCAGTTTATTAATAAACAATTAAATGTCTCCTTGCCATTTTTTACACTTTCATAATCATTACTTTTGCCGGTTCTTTGTGGCAAGCTTTATGCGTGCGCTTGAGTGCGGCAATATAACGCTCATTATCCTGTATAGCCTATTTAAGTAATTAAATCAGTATAAAGGGGCGATTTGTCCACTAATGGCTTAAATGAACAACTACTAGTCGACTAGAAAAAAACTTTAGTCGGAGAAAGCCCTTATTCCACATATTCTCGAACCAGCAGGACATTCTGGGTTGAGCGCGCGACCATGAGCGGAATGAGCGAGCGGAGGAATATTCAGAAATGCGCTCTGTCTCTCCGCTCACATGCTCTGATCCGAAAAAAGGAATATTAAAATAATTAATCATTAGTTTATATCTTATACACTGCCCATAATTTTAATCCCATATCAAACACAGTATGTTATGTCTATTTTAATATGTGTAATATATATAGGCTATATTAAAAATATATATATATTTCACGTTTTTAAGTACAATATTATGTTTGTCCACAGCCCCCAACCAGGCGGCGCTGATGCTACGACGGGTGGCACTTTTATTTCTTTTCTATTTTTGAACTTGATACAAATTTTGACACAACTGCACTTTTATTTTCTGTATTTTTGAATTTCATGCAAGTTATGACACAGCTGCACTTTTATTTATTTTTTTTATTTTTTTTTTAACTTACTGTTATTTGATGTAGATAGTTAGTTTGTATTTAGATACAACTTGTTACTATACTGATACTACTTGTTACTTCAATAAATTGGAACATTTTAAGCTTGTTGCATATTTCATTAGTATTGTGTTGGGGCGATGGGGGCAGGTGGGGCTTGAAAATTCCCCCTTGTCCAAAGTGGGGAATGACCGAAAACGTTTGAGAACCACTGATTTAAGGGATGTTAATGTACCGTTCTTTTATAAATAAATTGATGATATGTGATTCCGTTAGCTTTATTTTTACTTTAAAAATGTTTTTAATTTTAGTAAAAACCTAAACAAAATCACAATTGTAACTTTTCTTCCTTTGTGTCCAGGCAAGAGGAAACGGAGCATGCACCATCAGGATCATCTTGCTGTTTTAAGAGAGATGCAGGTGGCTGATATTCAACAGCTGGAAGCGAGGGATCAGGAAGCGGCCTTAAGGACGGAGGAAAATGCACAAACGGCTGGATTTGTGCCGGCAATAACAGAACTCTCTGCCCAATTAGAAACCTGCCTAGTCCATACTTTATGGAAATAGTTATCTATTAGTTATCTATCTATTATAAATGCAAATGATAAATAATGATAAACAACCTGTTTAAAACCCCTTACCAGACAGCTCCAATTTTGGCAAGTGGGGCATACATGACACCCAAAATAAAAAGGTTTCTGCTCATAAGTCATTCTGACACATAACCAACATATATTTAGAAAGCCAACACTTGAGAGTTTACAGTTCAAGACTCAGAATTAATCATACTGTTATTAATATTGAGAAATATAAGCTCAAACATAAAAAACAAAAAATATAAAGTATATATATATATATATATATAAATATATATATATATATATATATATAAATATTATGTGAATGTAGTATAACAACTAAAGTGTAGCCAGAAGTGTGGTCATGCTTCATTTTAAATCTGAGGATGATATCTCTAAAATGATCCATGCTGTGGAGTATGTCAGGGGAGTTTCTTTAAGAGAAGTCAAGTCAAGTCAAATTTTATTTCTATAGCACATTTAAAAGCAACAGAGTTGCGCCAAAGTGCTGTACAGTAAAACAATGTGCAAATAAAAAAGAAAGCATAAAAAAGAAACAAGGCAGATACAGATATAAACACATTACACCCAATACAATCCAAATAGTAAATATAAAATGATCTAATCAAAAGCCATAGAGAGTAGATAAGTTTTAAAACTGGCTAATGAAGGAACAGACCTCACAGCAAAGGGCAGACTGTTCCATAGTTTAGGTGCTGCAGCAGAGAAGGCCCGGCCACCCTTAGTTGTAAAACGAAAACGTGGGACCTAAGAGTTCTTTGGGGATTGTACGGAATCAGAAGGTCACGTATGTATTTTGGTGCAACACCAGATAGAGCCTTGTACAGCAACAGCAATTTTAAAATCGATTCTGAATTTAACAGAAGCCAATGTAAAATCGCTAAAATAGGAGAAATGGGATCTCTCTTTTTTTGTACCGATAAGAAGTCTTGCTGCAGCTTTTTGGACAATTTGCAGGCGAGAGATTGTAGTTTGAGGCAGGCCACAGTACAGGGAATTACAGTAGTCCAGACGTGATGTAATGAAGGCGTGGATTACAGTCTCTAAATCTTTTGGAGACAAAACTGTTTTACTTTTGCAATCGATCTCAAAAGAAAGAAACTGCCTTTTACCACGGAACTGATTTGTTTTTCAACATTTAGTGCCGAATCCAATGTAACACTAAGATTCCTTACACGAGGTTGAACACTGACGGGGATAAAACCTAAATTAAAAGGAGATGAGGACCTAGATGGGCCTAAAATCTAAATTTTGCTCTCCAAGGGATAAGAACTGTCAGTTTTTGCCGGTCGATAAAACTGTGTATCGTCAGCATAGCAGCATTTCTCAAAAATGGCACCCATTGGCAGCATATAAAGTGAAAAGAGGAGCGTGCCTAAAACGGACCCTTGGGGCACACCACACAATAGGGGAACTGATGAGAGAAGAGGACTTCCCCATATCTACTGAGAAGGTTCTGTATTTAAGATAAGAGGCCACCCACTGCAAGGCGACACCCTGAATACCCACCACTTTTTTCAACCGATGCAACAAAATACTATGGTCAATTGTATCAAAAGCAGCACTTAAATCCAACAAGACAAACCAAGGATTGCCAAAAGGTCATTGCTGACCTTCAACAAAGCAGTTTCCGTACTGTGCATAGATCTAAAACCAGACTGAAAAGTATCAGAAATATTGGATGTACTGAGATAGGTCAACTGACAATGCACGACTCTCTCTAAGAGCTTAGAAATAAAAGGCAACTTGAAGATCGGTCTAAAGTTGTTAAGGATAGATGGGTCCAGATGAGGTTTCTTAAACAAAGGGTGAACTACAGCATGTTTAAAACTAGCAGGGACAATTCCATTTGCTAGAGAACTGTTAATAATGGCAGTTACAGCTGGGCTCAAAGTTTCAACCACTTCCTTAAAAAGACGAGTAGGAACGACATCAGACTCAAAGCTGGAACATTTTGCCTTAGAAACAATATCAACTAGCTGAGCAGAGGTAACTGGATGAAAACAAGTTAGTGAATCAATTGGTGAACAGGTCGAGGGTGGATAATATATTGCTTGCTTAATGGAAGCCTTGATCGCCAAAACTTTATCATAACATTTTTAAAAAAAAGTTCTCAGGTTTCTCGAGATGGAACAAGTGAAGGAGCTAATAAGGGTTTTAGCACTGAATCAATAGTCTTAAACAGCATTCTCGGCCGATTTGCATTTTCTGTGATGAGTTTTGAGAGGAATTTAGATTTGGCCTCTTTCACTGACTTTTGGTAAAGTAAGCATGGAGTTAAACATTCATATAAAACTTGGAGTTTATCTCTGCCTTACGACAGTCTTTTCTAAGAGAGCGAGTAAAATCATTTAATCAAGGCTGGGCAGGGCCCTTTCCCTTAGCTTTCCTGGGCTTAAGGGGAGCAACAGAGTCTAAAGCATACCTGCAAACTTGTCGCTTTACGGCGACAATCGCCGTTTTCTTGGTCAATTGGGTCATTTACGTGAATCGTGTAGAACCGGAGAGTTTTTTTTTTGAGGGGAGGGTGTAGGCCATTTTTCCTGCCGACCAAAATTTCTTTATTTCAAATGTAGGCGCGTTGCGCGTGGTAAGTGCGCTCATAATCCGCCGGAGCCACCACAACATTGCCCAACATCAAATGGCAAAAGTAATGCAAGCGGAACGAAACTGCTCGTTATTGTGTGGTTGACGGACCGTTTATCAGTTTGGACCAAAGCAGCACGAGCCGATCTTGATCAAGCGACACTACTACACAGCGCTAATAAGAGATCCAGTAAAGGAAGCATTTGAATTTGCCACAGAAGTAATAACATCGCTGCGACTCCTGCGAGATCAAGTGAGAAACTGTTATGAACTGCTCAGAGACAAGAAGCTTGAGGATCCAAATGCAGTTTATTAAAGTTAATCCAAATCGTAATCAGAATCCAGGCAACGGTCATACACAGGCAGGCAATCCAAACAAACAGACAAATCCAGAGGGTGAGGCAGGAATGGGAAAACCAGGACACGGGCAGAGATCAAAAACCAGGAACAAAGAAAACAAGGGAAACGCTCAGAAATGCAGTGGGATAACGTACAAGACTTCACAGGGAATGATGAGGTGAACCAGGCTTATATGGGGTGAACTAAACAATATAATGAGACACAGGTGAATGTGATAATCAGAGATGAGTCCAGGCAGTGAATTATGGGAAATGTAGTTGTGAGTGAACAATGATAGTCTGATGTGGAGTGCCCTTAGCTGGCTCTCAAGGGCACTCCAGCTGATAACCGTTACATAGCCCCCCCTCAAAGGAGCAGCTTCCAGATGCTCCTAAAATTCTCCAGGAGGGAGGTGGAGCGGAGGCGGACCCGGGGGTGGGATGGAGGGCCAGGCCCGTGGAGCGGAAGAGGGCCTGGAGACTGCGGCAGGACGGAAGGCCAGGGTGGAGCAGGATGTGCAGGCGACCAGGGTGGAGCTGGCTGTGCAGACGACCAGGGTGGAGCAGGCAGTTCGGGCGGCCAGGGCGAAGCAGACGACCCATCAGGCGGCCAGGGCGAAGCAGACGACCCATCGGGCGGCCAGGGCGAAGCAGACGACCCATCGGGCGGCCAGGGCGGTGAAGAGCCCTCGGGCGGCCACGGCACAGGAACAGAACCCGGCTCGGGAACAGACACTGGCTCAGGAACAGGCAACACACACACTGGCTCTGGCTCGGGAACAGACAACACACACACTGGGGGCTCCGGAACAGACAACACCCACACTGGCTCCGGAACAGATAACACACACACTGGCTCGGGAACAGGAACAGACTCTGGCTCGGAGGCGGCCATCTTGTCCGTAGACACTGGTTCGGAAGCGGCCATCTTGTCCGTAGACACTGGCTCGGAGGTAGTGATGTGAACAGTTTCTGGATCAGCAGAAGTGATGTGAACAGTCTCTGGTTCGGCCATCTTGTCCGTAGACACTGGCTCGGAGGAAGTGACGTGAACAGTCTCTGGATCAGCAGAAGTGATGTGAACAGTCTCTGGTTCGGCCATCTTGTCCGTAGACACTGGCTCGGAGGCGGCCATCTTGTCCGTAGACACTGGCTCGGGGGAAGTGATGTGAACAGTCTCTGGATCGGCAGACGTGACTTGTACAGTCTCTGGATCGGCAGACGTGACTTGAACAGTCTCTGGATCGGCAGACGTGACTTGAACAGTCTCTGGATCGGCAGACGTGACTTGAACAGTCTCTGGATCGGCAGACGTGACTTGAACAGTCTCTGGATCGGCAGACGTGACTTGAACAGTCTCTGGATCGGCAGACGTGACTTGAACAGTCTCTGTGCTGGACGGGGCCAGCGGCGAGGGCTCTGTGCTGGACAGGGCCAGCGGCGAGGGCTCTGTGCTGGACGGGGCCAGGGGCGAGGTTTTTGGGCTGGACGGGGCCAGCGGCGAAGGCTCTGGGCTGGACGGGACCAGCGGCGAGGGCTCTGGGCTGGATGGGA
The DNA here is from genome assembly GCF_051911475.1 of Siphateles boraxobius. Classification (NCBI taxonomy): domain Eukaryota; kingdom Metazoa; phylum Chordata; class Actinopteri; order Cypriniformes; family Leuciscidae; genus Siphateles; species Siphateles boraxobius. Next base: position 10,990,468 of record NW_027509219.1, on the reverse strand, counting down.
CCAGCGGCGAAGAGGACTGAGCGCTGGGCAGGACCAGCGGCGAAGAAGACTGAGCGCTGGGCAGGACCAGTGGCGAAGAAGACTGAGCGTTGGCCAGGACCAGCGGCGAAGAGGGCCTTGAGCTGGGCAGGACCAGCGGCGAAGAGGACTGAGCGCTGGGCAGGACCAGCGGCGAAGAGGGCCTTGAGCTGGGCAGGACCAGCGGCGAAGAGGGCCTCGGCTCTGGCTTGACGTGGTTGACGTGAAGCTCTGGCTGGACGGTCTCTGGCTGGACGGTCTCTGGCTGGACGGTCTCTGGCTGGACGGTCTCTGGCTGGACGGTCTCTGGCTGGACGGTCTCTGGCTGGACGGTCTCTGGCTGGACGGTCTCTGGCTGGACGGTCTCTGGCTGGACTATGGCCTTCCCGGCAGCACGCGCTGATATCAGCAGGGAATCGGCTATGCTGGAAATCAGTCCAGGACGTCCATATACCGATCCGGTGGCTGGTTTGATGGTAGGCGTGGTGGAGATGGCTGGAAGTTCTGGCATGTTGTGAAGGGCAGAGCTTAACCGAATGGCAATGTCAAGATATTGAGCTAGAGTGTAGTGAGGGGTATTGTCAGGCATGAGGTAGTTAAGAAGCTCATTAAGTCCATGGCGAAAAATGTCCTTTAAGACAGAATCTTTAAAGTTCACCCCATGGCTAAGCTCACAAAACTCATTGATAAAATCCTCAATGGAACGGTTACCTTGGCGAAGGTGGAAGAGACAAACTGCTGGATCCATGTGGGTGAAGTCTTCTGTTATGAACTGCTCAGAGACAAGAAGCTTGAGGATCCAAATGCAGTTTATTAAAGTTAATCCAAATCGTAATCAGAATCCAGGCAACGGTCATACACAGGCAGGCAATCCAAACAAACAGACAAATCCAGAGGGTGAGGCAGGAATGGGAAAACCAGGACACGGGCAGAGATCAAAAACCAGGAACAAAGAAAACAAGGGAAACGCTCAGAAATGCAGTGGGATAACGTACAAGACTTCACAGGGAATGATGAGGTGAACCAGGCTTATATGGGGTGAACTAAACAATATAATGAGACACAGGTGAATGTGATAATCAGAGATGAGTCCAGGCAGTGAATTATGGGAAATGTAGTTGTGAGTGAACAATGATAGTCTGATGTGGAGTGCCCTTAGCTGGCTCTCAAGGGCACTTCAGCTGATAACCGTTACAGAAACAGTCACATTTCTCCGTTATTAACGGATCAAACAGCACTGACGTGGAAACCAGGAAGAAACATTGTGCCATGAATTAACTATCCAGTGTCCACAGATCAGCAACATTCACCATGGATTTACTGTAGTAACACTAACTGCAACCATGGAAGTTTGGCAGGAATAGTAGGCTATAATGCCTTCAAGTAACATTACGTCGGTTTTATTTTGACATTATGAATACAATTGCTGCCCTCAAACTAATCTGAACTAAAATAAACCTTTTTTTATAACTACTACAATATTACATTTCATTTTTTCCAAGGAGCTGTTTTGTTTTATATGCTCCTAAGAAGAGTCAATTATAGCTCCAGAATTGCTCAAAGTAAAAAAAAAAATCATACTTTATGATGTTAGTTTTAATTTAAAAAAAGAATAAAAAAAATTAAATCAAGGAAATGACCAAAAACCTAAAACCTGGTAAACAGTAATTTCTAACAACATAGGGCTATTTAGATAAACAATTTGGCGAGCATGTTGTTTTAGGCTAATACACCAACAGCAAATTTCTGTTTAATAAAACGCTCAGAAATGTGTGAGCCCCCCCAGGTCTGCTAAAGAAATGGAGCAGGTTTTAGTATAAACCTCCACCATCTCTTCAGTGTTTAATTCGTCGAAGGGGACACCTTCCGCAAGGTTGGCTTGATAGTACTCGGAAAATAAGCTGGCAGTGGAAGGTTGAATGAAACGAGAGTAACTCACAGACTGAGTGCTAGTCGAGGTGGAAAAAACACAGACAGATTCAAACACAATTGGCAGATGGTCTGAAATAGCAGCATCAACTACTCTCAGATTTGTTACGAGAAAACCGTGTGACAACACCAAATCCAAAGTGTGCCCCAATTTATGAGTGGGGCTAAAGACTGATTGTGACCGATTAAAAGATTCAATAAGACATAACTCTTTCACCAAAGATTTAGATGGACAGCAAATATGAATATTAAAGTCTCCTAGAATCAACAGTCTATCACTGCAAGATACATTATTTTAGAGGAACTCAAGAGAATTGTTGGATGAAATCCTTGTTAAATTTCGGAGGCCTGTAAATCAATGCATGTAATACAGGACCCCCTATGTTGATTCTAATTAACTGTACCTCAAAACTGGAATACACATCCGTTTGTAGTTGTTTGTTTTTAAAAAGATTTTTAAAAACAGTAGCGACACCCCCACCGTGACCAGAGAGTCTTGGAGTGCTAAAAAAAAAAAGCAGAATCCGGGGGAGAAAGTTCACCAAGAGATGAAAATTCATCCAGTTTCAGCCATGTTTCAGTCACAAATAAAAAGTCCAGTGAGTTTGCAATGAAAAAGTCATTTAAAATGAACGATTTTTTAGATAATGACCTCGCATTTATCAAGGCCATCCTCAGTGTCGGTGACTCAGCTTTTTCATCATTTGGAGATGAAATCTTGATAGAACAGAGATTTAGTGGGTTTACTGACTGTAGCTCTGTGTCTGAATTTGAAGAAGACTGGCAAGATGAAATTAAAAAATTGCGGCGAGATCCTCGGTGTATATATCGAGGACGGCGCAGAATTTTCAAGTGAGCACAGTAATTATATATGCCTACAGGAAGACGATATTATGTCGAGTTCAGTTTATGCAGATCCAGACATAAGTAGAAGATAGCCATACCTGTACACATATGATATCCAAGACCCGAAACAGCTGCGTAAAAAGGACTAAGTACATTAAAACAGGTTAGAGAACAGCTGAGAACAGCCGATCCCAACCCGCCAAAAAATTAATCCAAACACAAGCCAGTGAGTGCCAATCCTCATCAGAGGTGAGATGGAAATTTTAGAGGATGAAAGGCCGTCAGGTAGAACAGGCGATCCCTTGAATCCAAAAAGGATAGCTCCAAAATATAATATAGGTGCACTGAACTGGTAGAGCAGCGTCAGTCAAACACGCCAGCGTACGCTCTAACCAGAACCAGTACAATTCCTCTGTCAGAAGGCTGATAAGATGCTTATCAAATATTTTATTGCCCTGTAGACACCCATTTACAGTTTTTGACTAATGTCTGGCGAGGAGAACTGGCCCATTCATGCTTATTGTAGTCAATCGACCAAGTCAACCTTTCACACCTCTGACGACTTAATCTTCATTATTCTTTTATCGTTATTCTTTTGTTTGAATTCAGCCATTATAGCCTTTATTATGGCATTGGCTTGGCCATCTACACCTCTTTCATTCCACTATACAAGACTAATCCACCTATTATCTTAAGTCTTTCTAGAAAACAAAAAAACTATTCTTGGGACCTTATGTGAATCCTTTTAACAAATTAGATTATGCAATAGAACAGCTCCTGCAGCAGGTGGATTGCAACAAGTAGCATCAAGCTACATGACACAATTTAAAAGATTAATATTATACTTGTAGCGTCTGGACCAATCACACACACACAAATTATTCATTTTATCTAATGAATAGTCCGGCAAACTCACTCTCCCAACAAAAATCCGTGTAACTTCCCCCGAAACTAACATCCCAATGAAGCTAACACCACTGGCAGAACTCGGGGTCCTGTTACATTGATAAGTACTTTTACGACCCCAAAAGGAAATTCCTTAGAGCTGTGACTCTTACTTAAATCTTACTGAGAAGGAGATTCAAGCCCTGTTAATCCTATATATTCTATATATATATATATATATATATATATATATATATATATATATATATATATATATATATATATATAACCAGTTGAGAAAGGTATAAACATGTATCTAATTTTCCCATCTCATGATTTTCCTTTTAATGTTGTTTGACCTATGTTTTCTTGTAAACTCTAATGGGTTAATGTTTCAGACTTTGCATACTATGGTTAACCAAAATCATATGTGTGTCATATTTGGTCTCTATAACTTGCTACTTTGAAGATCGAAATGACTGTGTACATGATATGTCGATAACAACAAAATATTATTATTACAAGAATCTTTCATAATTTCTTCATCGGCTTACCACCCCTCCAGCGTGCACATGCAAATGAGCACCCTTGAAACAAAGAGCCATAAACCAAATTCTCCCGTCTGGAACTTCCACCTTTCTTATTGGCCGAGCCAACCCTGAGAGGTGGGACCTTTCTCAGGCTTTATATTGCATCTACACCCAACATTTGCTTTCTTTACTTCTCGGTATGTTCGAGGTGTTGTGCTGTCAGCAGGCCCCAGGGCAGCAAGCCTTGACTCACAACCAGCCATGTGCTCATTCAGGAGAGAGAGGACTCTCTCAACCACAACAGAATCCAGGATAACCTCAGCAGTTTGGCACAACGTCTTCATTCAACGCAGAAGAAGTCCATCGCAACTCCTACCATTGGCTCTCTTAGTCCTCTCTTCCTCTGGCCTTCACTGGTGCTTCTTCGGGTTGATGTCTTCATGGGCCCCAGCAGCCTGTGACCACAGCAAGTTCATCATATCTTCTTCATTCAACGGAGAAGAAAACTATTGCAACTCCAACATTTGACACTCACAGAACCAAACGTCAATTTTCAACAACTTCAAGAGTTGTGTTCACTGCAAAGCCATGCAAGTATGCTTTTAAGAAGGTGCTTTGAAAATTATAATATTGATGGTTCTTTTCATAGTTAAATGGATCTGTTCCATAGTTCCATTTCCTACCTCCGGTTTCATTCTGTCACTTTAACCATCTACCTATGAATGCATGAATGAATGTGTAATTGTTTGTATGTTAGTTATGTTTTCGTGTTTTTGTTCATAAAACTTGTGCACAATATGTATTTGGTTCTGATTCTCTAAAGCCTACGAAGTTTACCCTGCAATTTAGATTGTGACTACACGCTCTTAATAGTACTGTACAGTAAGAAAGGATATTTCTTAGGATTAATAAAAAATTAACGCTGAGTGTCCACGGGACAAACAGGTGGGTTGAAGTAAAAATTAATTTGACTACATTAAGTTAATTATATTAACTGATCCAAATATTCATAATCAATTATAACCAGTTATTATTGATTATTAATATTTCATAGAGCTGAACTCTTTTTTTTTTTTTACTTAAAACTCACTTTAAACCACCATCGAGTATTTGTATCATATTCCGGTCATGGTTTAAAATAGTGTCATGCCATAAAAGGAATAGAAATATATATTTTTTCAAACATGTGATAAATAATTATTTCTCCAAATATGCGCACCATTGGAATAAGAGCCCTGACGGATGCTGTATATTGCATGTATGTGAACACAAATAAACCTGAGAAAACGTGATTGACTGCATTATGAGTGATGATTCCTATTCAAAAATATTGAACGCTACAGATTAATAATTTTGCACTCCTGGCATAAATTAAGAAATTAATGCCACTGCAAACTGGATTTATCATAAACAGTGGTCAAATATGCTGGAAGCTGGAGTCTTAAATCTTTCTAATGATGCTCAGTTTGTCTAGATGTTTTAACATGAATGTTGAACAACAATTATCTGGGACCGTCTGCAATCTTTGCCGCGAAAGGGGTTAAGAAAAATGCAAGGGAAACATTTTTAAATACTGTACAAAAGTTTATTGACAACACACTTTACAGAACAGACATAGTCAATAGTCAACTATTCAAGTAACGCATCAGACCCTCGCTGACATCCCTGCCCTCCTCCTCTACACCCTGTGCCAGCACAGGCTCTGCTGCTGAAGGTGAATCCCATGTATTCTCATAGGCCTCTCCATGACTCTCACAAAGGTTATGTAGAGCACAGCATGTCAGCTAGAGTTCTCAACGGGCCGGGTCGGCCCGACAAACCCGACGGGACCCGCGGGTTCGGCCGGGTTCTGGTCGAAAAGATAAGCAAATGAATCGGGTCGGGTCGGACCTCGGGCTTAATCTTTTCCGCTCAGTGAAAAAAAAAAAAAAATTTATCATCGCTGCTGTTCACCGTAAAGAAAGTCTGGCTGCTGCGTGCAACGTGCAACGTGCATCGCGCGATCGCGGGGGCAGACCTGACGCCTTTAGCCTGGAGAAGAAGATGGAGTTGGTGAAAAGTAAACTTTCCACAGGTGAATACACCGTCGCTACTACAGGAGAGGGAAAATCAGAGGTCTGGAAAGTGTTTGGAGTGGTGCTGGATTCTGATGGAAATTCTACAGGTTATGTGCAATGCTCAAAATGCAAGGTGCTGATGAAATATGACAGCAAAAAAAACAGGGTCGTCCAGAAGATTTTTATTTGAGGCATATTTAGTAGCCTATAAAGCCTATTTATATATTTAAAGTTTGTTTCAGTTGTTTGTATTTGTAGTCTATTGTTAAAAGACGTGAACATTAAAGGTTGATTTGAATTCCCGTCTGCTTGTCATGATAATACGTGTATGAGAAAAAAAGAAAAAAAAAAGAAAATCGGCGTCGGGCCGCGGGCCGGGTTTGGGCAGATAATTCATGTTGATGTGTCGGGTTACATCGGGTCCGGGCTTTAAAAGCCACAGGCCGGGTCGGGCCGGGTTGTAATTTTCAGGCCCGTTGAGAACTCTAATGTCAGCACCATAGATTTCACAAGGTCGACCACACAGTCATTTCTTTTCATAAGGCAACACCATCTTCCTTTTAATCTACCAAAAGCATTTCTTAACCACTACACGCGCTCTGGAAATTTTCATGTTGTAGACCTGCTGTTCCGCTGTCAGCCGTCCAGTGTCAATGAATGGTTTTAAGAGCCAGTTCTGCAAGGGATAGGCAGAGTCTCCTAGGATGTAGTAGCCAACATTCACCCCACCAATGTTTTTGGTGTTAGCTAGTATGTGGTTTCCACGGCTTACCAAATTCCAGTGTGGACAGTCTCAAAGCTCGAGCATCATGCAGGCTTTCAGGCAGTCCTATGAAAACATTCCAGAAAATGATGGAGTGCTAGCCTTTACGGTTGAAATAGTCACAGTGATAGTCCTGTGGTGCTATTATGGGTATGTGTGTTCCATCAATAGCACCAATACACTGTGGGAGACCACACCTGTTCTCAACGTAGGCAGCCATTTCTTTAAACCTCTCCTGATCTGCAAAACGAATTTGATCTGGTACCAACAACATCTCTGCTGCAGCACAGAACTCCTGAACTCACCGACACACAGTTGAAATGCTTGCTCCAAAAAGATGTCCAACACTTCTGTACCCAGAGCCGGTTGCAAGCTTCCACAGTGCAATGGCTACTCTCTTCTTTAGAGATACACACACGCGGAAGTTTGTGTCCCGTCTCTCCATCGCTGGACGCAGTTTGTTGCACAAGTGGATAAACGTTTCTTCAGATATTCTAAAGTTTTCCAGCCACTGAGTGTTTGTAAAACCAGGAACAATCCCATCCCACCACTAAGAAGCTGTTAAATGTCCAAACAGATGGTCTGTGGCGGCGACTTTGCGAAATATGATACATCTGAAATACATCGATTACACATTTTAATACATAATATTGGCAGCTAAATTCATTATACGCTTTGTGACAGTGATATAGCGATTGAGACCCTAAATACATTGCTAAATGCAAGATTAGCTTACCCTAGTGTGCCGTCGGGCAAACTGAGTGATGTCGTCTGTGCTTTGTTTTAAGAGTTCCCAGACTCTTTTTTTTTTTTGCAGTATTTTGTTTTGCTGCCATTAGCCTCATTTGAAAAACATTTCTCCGTCTTCCAGTTAAAAACATTCACATGCCGAGAATCAAGAAAACCATCTCCTCGATAGGCTCCATTGTTCCTGTGTAATGCGTTTGAAATGTGGCGCGTTTACGATGATGTCGTGGCAGTAGAGGCGACGCAACTATAACGATCAGTCTATAATCCCAACTACTTTTGAAGCGGTACTAACTGCAGTGGAAAAGCACCATTAGTCTTCTGCTTTCTTCTCTTCCCCATGGCTTCCTCCGCATGCCTCTTAGCCTGATAGAAGACTGTTGTTTCGATATCAGACAAAATAAAGTTAAGCTAATTTTGGGTATCAGACAATACTGCAGTTTAAACATCTTTTGGGAATTTAATTTTCCTCATGATCATACTTGCTTATCTACTTTAACTTAATTTTAATAGACCGTTTCCTGACTTACCTTGAGCCTCAGTTCTCACAATAACAGTGAGTATAAGCAGGACACCATACATCTCCGTTGTTCATTCAGAAGGGAGTAGAGCAAACACATATCAAACAGTTCTGTTGTGAATAACAGGTCGAGCTGCTGATCCCTGATCATGTAGAAGCCTCCCAATCACAGCAACCAATCAGAAACTGAGCCCTACTCTGACATCACTGTATCTAGTTAAAATTATGCTCAATTTCAGACATATAGGTTTCTTTACTATATTGAATTCTGCTTTGCATTTTGATATCTGTATTTCATAAATCTATGAATAATATTTATGCATGTATAAAATAATTGACATTCATTTATGTGAGAGAGAGAGAGAGAGAGAGAGAGAGAGAGTGTGTGTGTGTGTGTGTGTGTGTGTGTGAGAGAGAGAGAGAGAGAGAGAGAGAGAAAGAGATTCATAATATTATTCACAATACTGTAATTGTTAATCTGTAAATGTTTATTGTAAACCTCTGTGTCTTTATACTTTTATATTTTTTATTCTTAAATGTTATGTGTCTTGTTATATTTGTGTGTGTGTGTGTGTGTGTACTGGAAGCTTCAATTAAGGTAAATTCCTTGTGTGTGCGAGCACACTCGGCAATAAAGCTCTTTCTGATTTATGATTCTGATTTAACATATACAAATATCTTCAAGAAGTGACCACATTGAGTAGCAAATTACTAATATCACAAATTTGCAGTATTAGAAGTTCTAGAATGTCCACATTTCATTATTTTGGTGGTTTTAATAATTCCAAAATCATTATTATTTTAGTCCCTGATCCTTATTTGATTTTTAAAACATCCATCAACTGAACACCGTGATAAAGAAAACCTCGGTTCTCTCTAGAGAGGGAACGAGTACTGCGTAATATCTTACGCTATGGGGAAAACCTCTTTTCCACGAGATATTGAAGCCAAAAATGATCCTTAATTTTGAATCAATGTAAAAAGCGTTGCGGCAGCATGCAGACATAGGCAAGACGGCTCGCGTGCCTATTGGCTGCCCTGCGGCAACAACAGCAGCCTATCGAGAGAGGCCCTGTGTGACGCCATATCCAATGGGGGCGCTTCGCGCCCATTTCGTCACATCCCGCAACAAAGGGCGTGGCCTTGTCCTATAAATATAGCTCAACAGGCTGATACAAACTGGCTTTCATCGCCGAAGCGAACCAGAGCGAGTTGTAAGCACGGCAAGATACGCAGTACTCATTCCCTCTCTAGAGAGAACCAAGGTTACGTTAGTAACCGAGTACGTTCCCTTACGAGAGTATCTCTCGTACTGCGTAATATCTTACGCTATGGGGAACACAGTGTAACACGCCGTGCTTACTGGGATCCAACACCAAAGTCCCAAGGGCAGAAGCCCGGGGTTCATATAGTGCATAATCACCATAGACTCACAGAGAGTCAAGGAAGAGAGGCTAGAAGCGTCATTCCCTATAAAGTAGCATCCCACAGGAGCTAATCATATTAATAGTGCACCACGCAGCCAGGGTGAAAGCTTTCAGCCTAAACTGGGTGGCCGTACGGGTTCCAACACCCATGGAGCTGTTCTATCGGTCAGTGAGCGATGCACAAGCAAAACTCAGCATCTGGGCTGGCGCAGCGGGGCAGATAGAGCTGAATTCTAGACCGACAGAAGCTTGGCCTGTAAGGCGGGAACCTCTAGGTTATAAAACCTTATAAATGTAAACGGCGAGGCCCAGCCCGCCGCCGTACAGATGTCTTTCAAGGTAATCCTGCTAGACCACGCCCACGACGAGGCAACGCCTCTCGTGGAGTGCGCTCTGACACCCAAAGGACACTGCAGGCCCTTAGAAGTGTAAGCCAGCGCTATGGCATCGACTATCCATCTGGATAGGCTCTGTTTTGATGCGGCCAGTCCCTTAGAACGCCCGCCAAACAAAACGAAGAGCTGCTCAGTCTGTCTGAAAACAGACGAGTGGGACACATAAGCTCTTAGTGCCCTGACAGGGCAAAGGAGACTCGCGTCCTCCTCCTCATTGTTAACCAGAAGGGCGGACAGGGAAATAACCTGGGCCCTGAACGGTGTGCTGAGGGATTTAGGCACGTACCCGTGCCTTGGTTTGAGTATGACTTTTGAGTCTTTAGGCCCAAACTCCATACACGACGCGCTTACTGAAAGCGCTTGTAAGTCCCCTATGCGCTTCACTGAAGCGAGAGCCATAAGAAATACCGTTTTGAAAGACAGATGTTTCATGTCTGACAAATGGATTGGCTCGAATGGGGCACCATTCATGGCTTCCAAAACCATAGAAAGGTCCCACACCGGGACTGAAGGGGGTCTGGGAGGGTTCAGCCACCGAGCTCCCCTGAGGAATCGCACGATTAGGTCGTTTTTCCCCAGTGACTGGCCAGACGTCGGTTTTGTAAACGTCGCTATGGCCGCCACATATACTTTGAGCGTGGATGGGGTTCTGCCCTTATCCAGCAGCTCTTGAAGGAAGGAGAGTACTTTCGTAACCCCGCAGTCTACGGGTGAAAAGCCCTGAGCTTGACACCAGGCAGAGAACACAGACCATTTCGAGGAATAGAGCCGTCTAGTAGACAGGGCCCTAGCCTGCGCGATCGTGTTTAACACTCCCTCCGGGAGGTTAGCGGGTACCCGTTGATGGCCCATAGATCCGGGCGAGGATGCCAAATCGAGCCCTTTGCCTGAGAGAGGAGGTCTTTCCTCAGCGGTATAGGCCACGGGGCAGTGCTGGTCAGCTGCATCAGGACTGGGAACCAAGTCTGGTTTGTCCAGAGCGGAGCCACGAGCAGCACTGGGCATCCGTTTTCCCTGATTCGTTCCAACACCTGAGGCAGGAGCGAGACGGGGGGGAAAGCATAAAGGGGGCAGCGGGGCCAGACGTGGGCCAGCGCATCCCTGCTCTTGGAGAAAAAGTTCAGACAGTGAGCGTTTTCGTGGGACGCGAACAGGTCCACCTGCGCTCTGCCGAATGTCTCCCACAGCAGTCGGATCGTCTGCGGGTGCAGCGACCATTCTCCTGCTGACATTGTTTCTGGACAGTCTGTCTGGTCCCAGATTCAAGTGACCAGGCACATGTGCTGCTTTCAGAGAAAGCAGGTTGTGCTGAGCCCAGACCAGGAGGCGTTCCGTCAGCCTGTAAAGGTTTCGGGACCTGATGCCGCCCTGGTGATTTATGTATGCCACCACTGACATTTTGTCCGACCGGACCAAGACGTGGTGACCTTTTATCTGGGGACAGAAGCGCCATAGCGCGTTGTCGACTGCCATCATTTCCAGACAGTTTATGTGTAGCGGTTTACGTGTAGACAGTTATGCGGCGTTTATGTTACGCCGTGTAACGGCGAGGACGTCGAGCCAACTGCAGCGAATAGCCTCTTTTTATAGTGTTCAGCACCCATTCTGATACCCCGGGAAGCGGCATAGCGGCGGCCAGAGAGCTCCAGTGTGCTGAGAAATAAACACTGTGTTTGCAGTGTACGAGGCGTTGGTGCGCCGATCACGGCGGGCAGCCTGGCCGCGCTCGACTTCTCTATGACAGATTGTGGAGAGAGGGCGAGCAGGAAGAACCCCGTGGGGTTCAGCATGTCTGTGAGGGAATGTGGGCATGGGACAGCGGGCACACTCACTGCACTGAGAACACCGTCGGCTTGCGCTGACTGAATGTGTGCTGGTTTCATTTTTACAGAAACCGTGGGACATGCATCGTGTAGTGTTTGTGGGCACTGTGTCGTGGGCACATTCACTACATTTATTGCACAGTCGACATGAGTCGATTTTATTCGTGCTAGCCCTGCACTGTGGCGGGCTGTGTCTGTGTGTGGGAATGGGCACTGAGACGTGGGCATTCTTACAACACTCATTACACCATCGGTCGTGGCAGGAACACCAGAAAATACACTCTTTATTGGATTTATCTGGGTAGCCATGAAAACGGCTTTTGTGTGCAGGCAAGCTGGCTGTGGAACCGGCTTGTTTACTGCGAAGTACACTGGAACAGTCACAATGCTTGGAACTGAACGAGCGAAAAGTTTCTGTGAAAATCCGGGCGCAGCGGGATTTGAACACCGTCGTTTTCCTAGGGAGGCTAGGAAGACTTCAAGGCCTCGGGCTTAATCTCAATCCTTGGCCGGGGCCCAGCAGAGCGAGAGCGCGGTCTCTGGTCTCGGGCCTGGCGGCGCTGAGAAGCGGCGGCGGGGGGTGCAGGCTGCGGCTGAGAGCTCCGGGCAGACGGCTGTTTTGAGCGACCTGTTGCGGAGCTAGAGCGCTTCGGTAGGAAGTTCTTCATTGCCTGCGATGTCTTCTGAACCTCGACGAATCTGTCCGCGAAATCTTTGACGGCAGATCCGAAGAGGCCAGCTGAGGAGATGGGCGCGTCGAGGAACACAGAGCGCTCCGATTCCGTCATCTCAGACAGCGTGAGCCATAGATGTCTCTCAGCCACGGTGAGAGAGGCCATGTTCCGCCCAACGGCCTGTGCAGCGGATTTCGCAGCGCGTAGAGCCAGATCCGTAGCGCTCCTCAAATCCGCCACGCTGATTGCTTCCGGTCCTTCCTCATCCATTTTACGGAGAAGGTTGGCTTGGAAGATCTGCTGTATGGCCATTGTGTGAGCGCTGACACAGCTTGCCCGGCGGCGGTGTAAGTGCAACCGTGCATGGCTGACGTCACTCGGCAGGCTTTCGAGGGTAGCACCGTCTGAGCACGCCGTCCAGCAGAGGGCGGGCAGAGATGGGATGCTACCGCTGCTTCCACTGGAGGAAGAGAAAGGTACCCTCTATCTTTCGCACCGTCCACAGCGGAGAATGCTGCAGAGACAGAGGTACGCATCCTTGCCGAGAAGGGGGCGTTCCAAGACTTCGCGACTTCCTCGTGAAGCTCAGGAAGGAAAGGCGTGGGTCTTGACTGTGACGAGGCAGTGTCCTTCTTTAGGAAGCATCCGTTCAGTCGGTTGCGCGCGGGCTGCGCGGGCGCCTCCCAGTAGAGGCCAAGTTGTCGACGGCTTGAGAGAGCAGACGCATCAGCTCTGATTCAATGCCAGCTCGTCTCCCAGAAGCCTCACGGATAGTGGGGGGGAGGTCCATGGAGCTTGCCCAATCCTCACTGTCCGATGCCAGGATAGAGCAGGCCTCGGCTGCTTCGTCGATCTCAGTGGCAGAAGCGGCGGCAGACGGCGGCCGTTGTCCGTCGGTGAGCGACTCGAACGATGCCGGCGAAGCTGGCGGGCGAACAGGCAAGCTTTGGCGGGCAGGAGAAGGCTCGGGGGCGCGCTGAGCACGGCGCTTCTTACGGCGCGGCACTACAGCGGGCAGAAGTGCGGGCTCCGAGAAGGATGCCAGGCGAGTCCTCAGAGTCACCATAGGCATCAGCTCACAGTGAGGGCATCCGCCGTCAACGAGTGCGAGAGCCGCATGATCCTCACCCAGGCAGGAAACGCAGATCACATGGCGGTCACCGTCGCTGAGTGGGGCTCGGCACGAGCCAAAGGAACTAGGCATCTTTAAAAAGACGCTTGCTCTTTTAGGAGGTGGAGAAGTGTGAGTTGCAACGGCAAACAAACACTCTCAGCAGAGGTAAAAGGATATATACGCCGGAAAGCGTAGCAGGTGCGGCGACTGAAGGCGGCGAGGTGAAGGCCAGCGGCTTCAGGTTCAAGGGCTCGTCCCGCAGAAGGCTTGTCTCAACGGCGCGACAAAACAGTGGCAATACGAACGAGGGATGACTAAACTAAATAACACTTGACAAAAACTAGACTATTAACAGACAGCAAATACAAGATCAAGAACTATACAAGACTTTCTACTAAGACAAGGTACTCACATGTAGAATCTCACAACGTATGACAATGAACCGGCACAGGACAGCAAACACAAGGGGACTAAATAGGGAGAAACTAACAATGACAACAGGTGATACAGATTAAGGTGCAAAGGACAAAACGAGGATAACAAGGGGGCGGGGCAAGGGAACGAGACAACACAAGCACATGCTTGCACACAAAACATGAGTCTGTCATGATCCTGCCCCAAGACTTAAAGAAAGACAAGGACTAGATGGCAGAATCATGACAGAACCCCTCCCTTAAGAAGCGGCTTCCAGACACTCCTCAAGGGGACATCAAACACAAGACATGACAGGCTGGGACACCAACAAAACATGACAAATAGCAGTAACGGCATACACGAAAACAGGGTTAGGAATCAACAATAAAAATCTTCTAGACACTCCTCAAGGGGACATCAAACAAGACATGACAGGATGGGACATCGACACAAACCAACAAAACATGACAAATAGCAGTAATGGCATACATGAAAACACAACAACAGGGTTAGGATGCAACAATAAAAATAACAAATACGGGAGGGGGGGTGGAGGAACAACAGAGTTCATGGGGGATTGTCCAGGGTGGATAGGTGGACTGGGGGTCTTGGGTCTTCGGGAAGAGGGCTGAGGACGAGGAATCCGGGCAGACTTGGATGGGGAAACACGAGGAAAAGTATTGGGGGGAACAGTCCGGGACTGAAAAGTGGCGGGAGTGACAGGGGGAAAAGCAGGTAACGGAACAGGACACATGACAGGGGGTGTAGTTGGTGACCGTGGAGAGGAGAGAGGCAATGCTGCAGCAGGCTGCGGAGCTGGAACAGGGTCACAGAACTCTGCAGTAGAACCAGAATCAGCGCACCTCACATCAGACTCGGAAGTAGCGCTATTCATATCAGACTCGGAAGTAGCGCTTCTCATATCTGAATCGGGAATCGCGTCTTCAGCAATCGACTCAGGTACAGCAAACCGTGCAGCTGACTCAGGAAGCATACTCTTTACAGCTGACTCGGGGACAATACTCTCAGCAGCTGCCTTGGGAACAGCGCTCTCTGCAGCTGACCTGGGAACAGCGCTCTCTGCAGCTGACCTGGGAACAACACTCTCTGCAGCTGGCCTTGAAATAGCATTCTCTTCTTCTGTAGGCACAGGACTTGGACAAGAACAGGTTTGAAAGGGACCTCTAGGATCTGGATAAGACTTTGGAGGTAATCGGACAACGTCTTGGCGGCAACGACAACAGGCATCCCTTGATGAGCTGAAACGGACTGCAGGACTGCATCTGCAGCTTGGTCGGCCGCAGCTCTCACAGCAGATAACACAGTAACAGGTTCAGGATCAGCCCTCTCAGCCGCAGACTCGGGAACCACGCTTTCAGCAGCAGGTTCAGGAACGGCGCTCACAACCGCAGACTCGGGAACCGTGCTTTCAGCAGCAGGTTCAGGAACACAGTTGCAGCGGCGGGTTGAGAAACCATCGCGGACTCAGGAGAAGACGGCGATGGGGAACAAGAAGCTCCCTTCTTCCTCCTCTTTCTCTTTGGCCGCGGGGTGGAGACCACAGTCGGACTTGTGACTGGTTGGGGAAGCTCAGCGGGAAGCGTAACAGGAGCTGGGAAGACAATCTTCGGTAGGGTAGACTCAGTCGAAGAGAACTCCAAAGCCGACTCCCACGATAAACGTCTAGCCCATTTACCACGGAGACTGCTAGGAACGGTTGGCGCCTCAGGAGATGTGGTGGAACGAGCCTGGTCCTCAAGCGTTGCGACGGCAAGAACGTGACCTTCTTGCCCTTATACCACCCTCATGGAGTCTGTTTCTGACCGTTTGAGCAGACACATGCACATTTGTGGCCTGCTGGAGGTCATTTTGCAGGGCACTGGCAGTGCTCCTCCTTCTCCTCCTTGCACAAAGGAGGTAGCAGTCCTGCTGCTGGGTTGTTGCCCTCCTACGGCCTCCTCCACGTCTCCTGATGTACTGGCCTGTCTCCTGGTAGTGCCTCCATGCTCTGGACAGTACGCTGACAGACACAGCAAACCTTCTTGCCAAAGCTCGCATTGATGTGCCATCCTGGATGAGCTGCACTACCTATGCCACTTGTGTGGGTTGTAGACTCCGTCTCATGCTACCACTAGAGTGAAAGCACCGCCAGCATTCAAAAGTGACCAAAACATCAGCCAGGAAGCACAGGAACTGAGAAGTGGTCTGTGGTCGCCACCTGCAGAACCACTCCTTTATTGGGGGTGTCTTGCTAATTGCCTATAATTTCCACCTGTTGTCTATTCCATTTGCACAACAGCATGTGAAATTGATTGTCAATCAGTGTTGCTTCTAAAGTGGACAGTTTGATTTCACAGAAGTGTGATTGATTTGGAGTTACATTGTGTTGTTTAAGTGTTCCCTTTATTTTTTTGAGCAGTGTATTTACCTTTTTTTAGCACTAAAGGGTGACTATGAACATGAAATTGTGCTATGACTTCTTGTTTCATAGGAGTTTAAATATGAGGAAACACAAAGGCCAAATTCCCTTAATCATCCATCACAATGAGTAAAACCAAAGTATAACCATATAGTTCTGATGTGCATCAAAAGATTGTTGAGCATTACAAAATAGAAAGTGGCTGTAAGAAAATAGCTAAAGAATTGAAAATCCACATTTTGACCATCGGGGCAATAATTAAGAAGTTCCAATCAACTAAAGATGTTACGAATCTGCCAGGAAGAGGACGTGTGTCCATATTGTCTTAATGGATGGTGAGGAGGAAAGTTTGAGTGGTCAAAGACTCTCCGAGGATCACAGATGGAGAATAGCAGAGATTACTTGAGTCTTGGGGGTCAGAAAGCCTAAAAAATGATCAAACAGCACCCCACCACATGTTGTTTGGGAGGGTTTCAAGAAAAATCTCCTCGCTCATCCAAAAAATAAACTCCAGCATATTCAGTTGTCAGACACGACTGGAACTTCAAAAGGGACCTGGTTCTGTGGTGAGATAAAACAAAAAAAAGGGCTTTTTGGCAGCAAACCCACCAGGTGTGTTTGGTGCATACAGGGATAAAAGTACCCCATGCTTACGGCTAAATATACTGCTGGATCTTATTTGTTGTGGGCCAATTTTAAAGTGAAATTTGGATATTATATTCATTCATTACACACAGACTGATATATTTCAAGTGTTCATTCATTTTAATTTTGATGATTATAACTGACAACTAATGAAAACCCCAAAATCAGTATCTCAGAAAATTAGAATATTGTGAAAAGGTTCAATATTGAAGCTACCTGGTCCCACACTCTAATCAGCTAATTAACTCAAAACACCTACAAAGGACTTTAAATTGTCTCTCAGTCTAGTTCTGTAGGCTACACAATCATGGGAAAGACTGCTGACTTGACAGCTGTCCAAAAGACGACAATTGACATCTTGCACAAGGAGGGCAAGACACAAAAGGTCATTGCTAAAGAGGCTGGCTGTTCACAGAGCTCTGTATCCAAGCACATTAATAGAGAGGCGAAGGGAAGGAAAAGATGTGGTAGAAAAAAGTGTACAAGCAATAGGAATAACCGCACCCTGGAGAGGATTGTGAAACAAAACCCATTCAAAAATGAGGGGGAGATTCACAAAGAGTGGACTGCAGCTGGAGTCAGTGCTTCCAGAACCATCACGCACAGACGTATGCAAGACATGGGTTTCAGCTGTCGCATTCCTTGTGTCAAGCCACTATTGAACAAGACACAGCGTCAGAAGCGTCTCGCCTGGGCTAAAGACAAAAAGGACTGGACTGCTGCTGAGTGGTCCAAAGTTATGTTTGTCTGGTGAAAGTAAATTTTGCATTTCCTTTGGAAATCAAGATCCCAGAGTCTGGAGGAAGAGAGGAGAGGCACAGAATCCACGTTGCTTGAAGTCCAGTGTAAAGTTTCCACAGTCAGTGATGGTTTGGGGTGCCATGTCATCTGCTGGTGTTGGTCCACTGTGTTTTCTGAGGTCCAAGGTCAACGCAGCCGTCTACCAGGAAGTTTTAGAGCACTTCATGCTTCCTGCTGCTGACCAACTTTATGGAGATGCAGATTTAATTTCCAACAGGACTTGGCACCTGCACACAGTGCCAAAGCTACCAGTACCTGGTTTGAGGACCATGTTATCCCTGTTCTTAATTGGGCAGCAAAATTGCCTGACCTTAACCCTATAGAAAATCTATGGGGTATTGTGAAGAGGAAGATGCGATACGCCAGACCCAACAATGCAGAAGAGCTGAAGGCCACTATCAGAGCAACCTGGGCTCTCATAACACCTGAGCAGTGCCACAGACTGATCAACTCCATGCCATGCCACATTGCTGCAGTAATACAGGCAAAAGGAGCCCCAACTAAGTATTGAGTGCTGTACATGCTCATACTTTTCATGTTCATACTTTTCAGTTGGCCAACATTTCTAAAAATCCTTTTTTTGTATTGGTCTTAAGTAATATTTTAATTTTCGGAGATACTGAATTTGGGATTTTCATTACTTGTCAGTTTTAATCATCACAATTAAATGAAATAAACATTTGAAATATATCAGTTTGTGTGTAATTAATTAATATAATATCCAAATTTCACTTTTTGAATGGAATTACTGAAATAAATCAACTTTTTGATGATATTGTAATGATATGACCAGCACCTGTATATATAATTCATTACAAACAGACTTCCAGGCATTTATTTTATTTTATTCCATAACTGATGTGTCTAGTTTATTTATCTTGCTTAAAAATAATTTTCTCTTGTTTAGTAACATTTTTTTGATTGCAGTCTTTTTCTGATGCCATAGTTTTCCTTGTATTTGCTTCTCAGTTCCATGCAATTTTTAGCATTTCCTGGTTCATTTCCATGTTTTATAGGCAACCTCTGTCATGCAGATTAATCAATTCAGATTAGTACAGTTGGTTTTAAATTAATCTGGTTTATTTTAGTTCAGGACTCCATAGTCCAGGTGTAACTAATCTGTACTTAATCTGTGCTACAGAAAGCCATTTTTTAAGTCACGATTAAGTATTCTAGAAGAAGGCCTACTCCTGTCTTAATTTAAACCCTGTTCGGGAAACCGCCCCATAATAATTTAAATTAAAAACAATGGCCTCTTACTACTAAAAAAAAATTGCTTTTTTTCAAAGTAACCCAATCATTTTGTACATTGCCAAATTTGAACCTATGATACTGTATGTGTCAAACTATATGTGAATGTACAGTTGATTTTATAGTATGTTTTGGGAAAATATAGCATTGATAAACTGTCACTCACAGAAGTGAGTCTTGCTAATCGCTAATGCTTCCAGCTCGAACACTTAGGTAGTCTTGCAGTTATCTTAACTCAGTAATTTGCCATCTAACTAAATATTCACCGTACTAATTTAAACACTCTTAACTCTGTAAAGCCGTCAAAATTATTCATATGATCATCTGCTGTTCTTCTACAGCACCTTGCCGTCAACTGGGAAATACCGGGAAATACACATATGGAAATACAGCCAGACGGAGGTACCGTGACCTAAGCCTAGAACGCCCTCTGCTGACGTTTTTCGTAGGCTACAGGGACACATGCTTTTCTTACATTCAAAAATACCAAAACGTGAAACACTTAAACAATTAATGAACCAGTCTGCACACTCCACTATAGGCTAACTTAAAATCGGAATCAGAAATACTTTATTGATCTTTATTGATAACCCGGGGGACAATTCTTGTGTCACAGTTGATGTGCACATCAAGACATTTAAAGGAATATAAATAATAATAGAAGTTGGTAAATAAACAAGTATATACATGTAAAGAGTATAAATATAGGCTATAAAATATGAAGAAGAATTATAAAGGACTGAATATGCAGCCTACAAGATTTATATTAATGTATTAACAGAATTGTGATGAACAGTACTAGTAAATAAATAGAAGCAGAACTGCAGCAAACTATATTGCACACTGAATATTAAAACAGAGAATATTGCACAGAATGTGAAGTATTGCACTACAGGGTCCAGTTTAATAACAAAGGGTCCATGTGTCATACACTTTACTATCTTGAGGCCACGAGATAGTATCTTGAGGCCACGAGATACTATCTTGAGGCCACGAGTTACTATCTTGAGGCCACGAGATAGTATCTTGAGGCCACGAGATACTATCTTGAGGCCACGAGATACTATCTTGAGGCCACGAGTTACTATCTTGAGGCCACGAGATAGTATCTTGAGGCCACGAGATACTATCTTGAGGCCACGAGATAGTATCTTGAGGCCACGAGATACTATCATGAGGCCACGAGATACTATCTTGAGGCCACAGGATACTATCTTGAGGCCACAAATTACTATCTTGAGGCCACGAGATACTATCTTGAGGCCACGAGATACTATCTTGAGGCCACGAGATAGTATCTTGAGGCCACGAGATACTATCTTGAGGCCACGAGTTACTTATCTTGAGGCCACGAGATAGTTATAATAATTTTTTTTGACAAAGTGGGACTAGGGGGGCTCCGTAATTTTCTATTTCGGATAACAAAAAGATTAAATTAGTTTAAAAGAGAAACGAAAAAAGGCCCGTTCACATTCCGAGACCGGATGTGGCCATTTACGTGACAAGAGCGTCAAATTTGACAGGGTGCCAGTGTTGCTTTAGCCCAGAATAAAATGTGTTTAGAACCTTACTCAGTTATGATTTTAGGCATGGCAAAACCTTAAGGCCTGTCATCCACAGAAATCGCAGCGCAGATATCACGAGTAAATGGGGGAGCAAGAGGATGTTGCTCTCTCTCACACACACAACGGCCTCGTTTACACTGTCAGTGAAATGTGACCCAATTCCGATTTTTGTGTGTTCTATGACAGTGTAAACAGGAAAAAAACGCATGCATTCAGATATTTCAAAATAGTTTTCAGGCCTCGTTCATATGTGGAAATAAATCAGCTGTAGGGTATGGACCAATCAGACACATACTATTTATTCATTATATACAAAGGTTTATGAAACTCCTCACACAGCCCAAATGAACAAACACAAGTGAAAGAAACAGTGTCATGTTACAGGGCATGATAAGGAGATTTTACGACCTCCGAGGAATGTGGCCACATACTCAAGAGAGAGACTATGAAACAGAAACCCTCTTTAAAACAGACTTTGCTGCGTTAATCATAGACTAACTGATCTATAAATGAACATGCATAAAACTGTGAAAGAAACAGTGTAAATGGTTTACTGTCTCGTGTACTATTAGGTATATATTATGGTATGTATCCTGGTATACAACCAACTAACGATCAATGTAACCTCACCTGTATAATGCCTCCTACCTAAATAATCCTCATTTAATGACTCACACTTTGATGTACATCACCTTCTTCTAGAATGCAGTGTGGATGTGTTATAGCTATTTTAGCATTAATGAAGGTATAATCATATTATGGGACAAAGATCCGTAAATCAACTAAGAGCCACTTTCCCTCTCAGACATGTCCCCTTTCTGATTGGTCGAGTTCAACCCTTAGGGGAGGATCTTCTCCAGGCCTTATTAGAGACAGTCCACATGTGACCTCCCTCTCTTAGTTTTTTCATCCAGCCGCAACACTGTTCTGGTGAGACTGGGGAGCCCCCTCCCCCTCCACGGGGGCCCCAGGGCCCAGCAGGCCTCGATTCCAACCAGATCCGGCCTCATGGAAAAGAGAGAAGACTCTCTCACAAAGAACCAAGGACAATCTCAGGAGTTTTGGAACAAAGACTCCAACCAACAACGACTCCAATCACCCATCCTTCCGACTTCCTCACTTCTCCTGGGTGCTCGGCGTGGCCTCAACAGAGTCCCAGGCCTTCACCAAACCAGTCATGCGTTCCTGGAGAAAGAGAACGCTCAACCAACTTCCACTTGACACTGCCGGAACCATCAACGACTCCAATTTTCAACAACTTCAAGAATTGTTCCCATTACAAATGCATGTATTCAATTCAATGAAAT
The DNA here is from genome assembly GCF_051911475.1 of Siphateles boraxobius. Lineage (NCBI taxonomy): Eukaryota > Metazoa > Chordata > Actinopteri > Cypriniformes > Leuciscidae > Siphateles > Siphateles boraxobius. The sequence continues at coordinate 10,968,338 of NW_027509219.1, read as the reverse complement.
GTGAAAATGAAATTCTGATGGTTCTTCTCATAGACCCTCTTCCGGTTTCCAATTTCATCCTATCACTAACCTATTTATGTATTCATGTGTGTATGTTGTTTAGTTTATTTATATTCATATAAATATCTATATTTAGTAAATAAACTTTTACATAATATGTATTTGGTTCTGTTTTGTTTGCAATACAAGTCACTTTACGATCACGGTTTTTGCTACTGGCTCAAAGTACTGTACAGGCGAAGAAATAATTATTCTTCGGTGGCCATGGAAGATACCCTTTATTAGAATAAATTAATAATCAAAATAGTTCGTTGGAAGAACTGATTAATTGATTGTAATATTAATTCAGCCACATCAAGTTAATCCAATTAACTGACCCAAATATTTATAATTAATAATAACAAGATATTATTGATTATTAATATTTCCAAAAAGCTGAGTTCCTTACATAATGGTGGAGAATTTTAAGGCATCGTATTAAACATTGTATGCAAGCAGACAGTAATCAATCATATGTTGTCCCATAAGTTTTATTAACATCTCATACATGCACGTACAAGTTTCTGAGTAAATCATTAAAACTATAGCTTGAATATGCCTTCCTACGAATGGCAGAAAGTTCAAAAATGCTATAATGCATATTTAAATCGTACGATAAGAAACTCCTGATATTAGCGAAGAAAGCCTAATTTCAGATATAAATCGAGCATAAGCCTTCTCTGACGAAGAAATCTCAGATTAGCCGCGCGCATTAATTGGTACCAGAACTAATTAACCTGATATGGACGAAGAAATCTCCATTTTCAGCATTTTTGAATGTGATCTGAGCGATGTTCCTCAATCACCGATTAAGGCCTTATTATGCGTTACGTCATTGTATTCATATTATACCGCTGAAGCGCTCATATGAAACAATCGCATCGAATTAGTGGTATAAATTCTAGCTTAGCTAACTAGTAATTTGCCATTGTCTGTGAAAGAACGGTGCTGTTTTGATTTGTTAAAAAGAGTCACTCACACGCAACGTCGTGTCTAAGCGAGAGACTCAGTGCAAACTGTCAGCACAGCTCGATCGCTGCTCCGAACGATCTGTGTTGTTGGTTGGCATTGCGTCCGGAACGCGAGCAGGCGTTCCTATCTAGTTTTTCTGACAACAGCACCAATCTCACAGACCCTCGTGTAAACAAGCGACGGTTGTAGCCAATAGCTCGCTCAATCCTAACTTACACGCATGACTTACAAGTAAAACCCTCTACCTCGAGTGATAGTTTTAGCACCGCCTAAAAACTTAGACACGTTAGAGCGTAAAGTGTAACCTTAAACCAAAGACTATAGATTTTGCGTGATTTGAACTGAGTGATTTGAACACGAGTAATGAGAGTCAAAGCTCTTCGAGGCTTTGAATCAAAGGAGTCAACTGAGTCACTAATGACTCTTTGTTTGAAGCGCCCTCGCTGGCGACCCCTGCTGGTCAAAACAGTGGAAGTGTAGCGGAAACTCAAATCAACGGAACACCTTTTACAAACCAATCGCAAAGGTTTTATCAAAAGGTGTAATCAGGTAATGGCAATCCGCGAGCTACCTAATATCGTTTAATATGAGGTGTCTTTCAAGGCATAATATCTTAGTAAACCGTAGGGCTCGTTTTATGAAAGCTTGACTTGAAAGTCAATCAGACCCTTTATCAAATGCGTCTTTAAATGTGTACGAATCTATAAAGTGATACGAGATCACATAGAGACCAGATACACAATGGTTCACGAACCGTTGAAATTTAAAACAATTTCGAAACAGCTATGACGCGTAACGAAGCCCAGTTTAATAAAATCACGTGACCTTAGCAGTGATACACTCCGAATGATTTGAGACGAATGATTCACCCTGGTGTCAGAGCTTCACGAAGCACGTCTCATAAGAGGGTTAAACCACCCTCTTCTCTCTCTCTTTCTCTCTCTCGACCCCTTCCTCTTGGTTTCACTTTCAGATTGAAACCCAGATACTTTGGGGTTTTATTTGTGTTTCTTTTATTTTTACTTAAATCTACCCCTATTTTATTTTGTGTATTTACACCTGTTGAGCCTGAATAGTCCTATTCAGTTAAATTGAATTTAATTAAATTGGGAATTTAATTAAATCAATTTGCTTAGTCAAGTTCCCCTCTAGTTACCAGAGCTATGAGAACACACAATGTTTACATACATTTTTTTATTTTTTTTTATTTTATTTCAATTTAGTTATTTACGTTTGTTTCAGCCTGAATTCTTATATTCAGCTAAAGAAAAAAAGAAGGGCTTAACTAAATTTGAAATTTAATTAAATTACTTGATACGCTTCCCTTTCCTTTTAGTTTTCTTAGAGCTATAAGGACGTTCTAACTTTACCTTTACCTTATTTTAGATCACTAGTCACTATCCTCATCTTCTCTCTCTCTATAGGATTACAATATCTAGCGACTGTTGTTTCCATAGCGAGTTACACAGGTCATTAATATCCTACTTCCTGTCTGTGTTTTACCCATCCTCACTCCTTAGCACCAAGCTAAGTACATGAAGTACGGCTAAACACAAACGCACAGTAGGCCCCAGACAGAACTGGAAACACTTCCCATTGTTTCTTCTTCTTCTTTTGGACCTTGAGATGTCTGATGTGTCCCTGGTAGCTTAGTCTAACAGCAGCATAACCCATAAGTGACTCCTGTTTACCTATGTCTCCTAGCTAAACCTAAATAGGTAAAACACTCCTTTCTTCCTCTTCTTTACTGGTTTCATCCCATTGTTTTATTTTGGTTTTGCTCTATCTGTTACTCTCGTAGCACAACATGTGAGAAGAACCATCAGCATTTTTGAGTAATAGGTTATGACATGTAAGAGCCCAGTCATCAGTCGATGCTGCTTAAAGCACGTCAACTAAGATACTCAAAACTTTTTTTTTTTGTTGTGTGTGCTCACCAACACTAAATTTTAGCTGCTCCACATAGCCATTCTCCCACACAGATAGCTCACCACCTCTGTAGAAACTTGCATTTGCCTTTGCCATTTCTCTCTCGTGTTCCCACAAGTGTTCCAGTAGGCCTCAGACACCCAGCCCTGCCACCAGGACCACCTGAAGACCCGGCAGAGCAGTGTCATGGACATCCTTCAGCCTGAAGCAGGCAACGACCTGCCACGGCAGAGGAAGGAACAGTTAGGCAACAATGAAAGCAGACGTCTGACACCCAGCCTGAGCCACCAAGAGCTGACCAGCATTATCTTCTCCTTGGCCATGCTCCCGCAGGCCTCAAAAAGGAGGTAAATGAACTAACACTGCCAGCCACAGGACTCCACAGAGAACCAACCCTGCTCAACGGGAGAAGGCACAGGACAGATGCAAGGACCCTGACAGAGCAGAGCAACTGAAAGAGATCATCAGTTTTCAGGCGGACGACAGCTCTGAGCACCTGCAAACCGACGGGTAAAGAACTGTTTCACTCAAAGAACTTAAAGAAATGGTTGAACTCAAAGAGAGCTAAAGCCATCAATGTGCAGCGGAAGTCCGAACACTGACTTAGCGATGCTGTAACATTATTGACGCACTCCATGTGGTCCAAAGAGAGCTGCAACAGTCCAACCCACTGCAAATGGACCACACAAGAAAGATGGACCCTGCTGACCTTCACATTAGCAGCGTAAGCTTCCCCAGCCCTGCACAAAGGGGGGAGGAGCCAAAGCCCTCGGCTTAACACTTCACCAGACAGTGCCCTGAGAGCCCCTGCAGCTGCAGGAGGAAAAGGTAAATCAGACAAACCCTGAAATGGCACATGAAGTGACACTCAACAATCTCAAGTGAAAGGTCAGAAACATCCCTGCCAATCTACGAGACATTGATTTTCACCTGCAGTCTCCAACCGGTATGGCACACCGAGACAGACTCCATCTGATCTGGACACATCCAGCCCAGCTGGGCCCTGCCCAAACACCAAGCAGGACAGACCTAGAAGGCCCTGTGCTACCACCACCAACTCCGAACGAGTTGTCTGTGGAACTTACAACGAACCTGTGACGGAGGAGGACACCAGCTTCAAGGAACTTTTCCTCCAAAGCCAGTTAGTCACCATATTTTCACCTGCCCCCACGCAATGCCCACTCAACGATGTGTGACCTGATGCGGAAGGCCTCTAACACAGAAGGCCTCCCCAGAAAGGGTTCCTAAGACCCCATTGATCCTGAACTGCAAAACCAGAAGCCACACAGCATGAACACAATGCAAGACTCTGCTAAAAAGTCCATGGTCAGCATAGGACATAAAACTTTTAAAGTAGATGAAAATGGGTGCTCAAAGAGCAGCAAGACTCTGCATTAGTAAAAATAGAATTTTACTGATATAAAGAAAATCTTGAATGGACGTGTAAGCCTCACCTGCCAACAGACTATGCACAACTCTTTTGAAACAAACATTTGCTACATGCTGGTTGAATTGGCACTGCTACATTAGTTTCCATGACAATGAAGGGTTACAGGAAACACTAGCTCCAAATAGGGCATACCTTGACGCCATAGTGTAGGAAAACCACCTGAGTTTTAAACTACTGTTAACCTACAGGCGTGCATTTGACCATTGCGGTCCAACTGGAACACAACATGCGATACGCATTTTGATCACTGGTTGCTGGCTTGTCTAAATGCAGATAAAAAGATAGCGGGAATTGACATCTCTACTGTAAGTGAAAGAGTCTTAGATTTCCAACTGGTATCAGTAAGTTCAGCATTAAAGCGTAAGTCTGTTTGACAAAGGAATCTCATCTCAGCAGCTTGTAAACTGTACCGATATCTATCCTGCTTTGGTTAAAGAAATCCAAATTGCAGTATTGCTAAACCTGTTTCTGAAAAAGAAAGCTCAGGACAGTGTTATATATACGTAGACCTGGGTGATGCTCCCCTTTCTACAATGTAAAGGCCTTACAAATTATTGTTAGATTGATGTAATTCACCTAAATTTTTAGCTGCATCCACAAGCAGAGAGCTACCTAGCGATCAAAACTGTTCACTCGCAGAAAAGTCAGCATTTATGCATGAGAGGGACGTAACTATATAGGCTTAGACAAGCTTTGACTTACAGCAAATCTATTTCCTTACTTTGTAAACGAATAGAATAAGTTGTGTAAAGTAAAGAGAAGAGTTCCATGAGTAAAATTAGCAAATGCCAAAACACATTAGCATTTTACTGAATGTAACATCAAGTTCTTGAAAGACTTAAAGTATAGGTGCCCCCTTTTAACCCGTTTAAACATGCATAACTCAGTAAAATGTGTAGACATTCTTCAGGTACTGTTGAATTGTTCTGACATGCACTGGTTCCCATGACAACGACTTGTCACAGGAAGTGCTAACTCGTGACGTCATTTTGTAATCAAACCAGCCTAGGTGGCTAAGCTAACTTAACCTAGCGTCCATCCAGCTTAGGCTAAGCTAAGCTAACCTAGCATCCATCCAGCTTAGGCTAAGCTACATAATAACTTCTACAGTTAGCGGTTAGCATCATTTACTTGAAGCCTTAATTACAGCTTTTATGTATACAGCGCAAAGTATTCTAAAATACTTTCTTTAACCCCATTTAGGGTTTCTAATTTTTCTCTTTCCTTACTTTCAATTCTTCTCAGCTGAATTTCACCTTCACTAGTTTAGGCATAGTCCTTGCTGAGCGCTGTAGGCTAAATTTGCAGATGCCCTGGCAATTAAACCCAAGTTTAATTACATGTAAGCTGTGTAGCTAGAGAAGAATTATTATAGTTATGAGAATTTTCATCAGCATATTGACTAAACCTTTGGAGGGACACACACGGTGTTGTCTTAAACACGCAACAGCTGTGACCCACTAGGGAGTGTTGGTCCAGGCAAATCTAAAGGTTAGTCACTAGTGCTATTGATTATTCTCAATTTCAGATCATTACCGCTGTTTTGATTACTTACTTTATTTTTTTATTTTATTCTTTTATTTCCACTTTGATAATAATAGCAGTCAGCTATTCCCTTGTCTATTCGGTCATCTATATGATTTAATTCCATTTCCTCTCTTGTTCGAATGTGGTTCTATTTCCCATTGGGCCCAGAAAGGAAACAGAGACACCTTTATTTGTGATTGTGTTTATTTTCAACAAGTGCACTCATTTTTGTGACCCTGCGACACAAGTAATTTCAACAATTACTAGGGCATAACTATAGTCCTGAGGATTGATAATAAGCATAATTTGAATAGGAAAGCTGTCCCTTTTCCTCCTATCCTTCACTTCGTCAAGCCGCAGTGAACCACCATTTAAGTCCAGAGAAATAATTTAGTCATAAGAACCATCTTAAGTCATTTATTTCATCTCGGCTATGCCCTTTCCAGGAAATACTCTAGGAACCACACAAGTCTTAGCCTCCTAACATCCACAGCTAAGATGATAAAGATACAAGAGACACATCACTAGCTAGATACACATGAAACACCTAACTTTATGCTACATATCTAGCGAACCCATTAAACAGTGGTTCTGAACTTTTAGGGTCATGAATTAGTCTCTCACCACAAGTGTGCCAAAATGTCACAGAGCCTCTGCTTAACCTGACCCCAACCTTCCAGCTTACCAAAGACTATGACAAACCAATGGACACTATGAGAAACCACCTCTAACCCCTCCAACCACCCACGAACGCCGTCTGCACCCACCGACAACCGGTGCCCCAGACAACTGAAATCAACAAGCACACGCTGCGTGCACAGGACAACACTCTGTGTTATGCACCTGATGACATCGCTGCGCCAAAGCTTGTGGTGCCACAGTGCAAAAGGGGGGTTCATGCCAGTGTATGCCCATGACGCAGCATGTGCTGCACACCGCAGCACCAGAACACCGAAGCAATTGGCATACCGGCGTCCTCGAAGCGGAAAGACTGTCCTAGCCAACAAAGGACGACAGTCGCTGAGATCTTTCCTCCCTTTCTCTCTCCCTCTCCCCTTTGTCTGTTCCAGGATGCTGCTGTGGTTAGTCTTCCTGTGCCTCCAGCCAACCAGAGGACAGCCGCAGTCGGTCATCTCACCAGGTCCGGTATCAGGCAGCGTCCCGAAGGAACAACCGGGACTCCTTATCACCAACTGCAGGACCCACACCCAGAGAGTGTATGTTCGACTCCACTCCCTCGCCCACGCTGAGGCCAATGTCGAACACATGCTCAACCAACTTGAAAAAAAAAATGTCACACAAGCAGAGCCAGATGGACACAACCGCCACTGCCGTCGGAACTCTGTTAACATTGGCATGTCCAGTGTCAACGCACTGAACCTAGCCACCGTGAGACAACGTGTGGCTGAAATTCAAACTGAAATCCCACAGCTAAAAGGGCAACTCACAACACAGAGTGCCTCCCTGCCGTCCATCGGCAAGACATCGAAGGGAACTGTGGTAATTCCCAACACCCACAGCGTTCGGCTGAACCAGACAGTGAACTCCATGAAACAGCTGTTTACTGTCTTCCAGAATGACTTTACTCAAACTCAGCTGGTCTGCAGTCTCTGATCCAAGACACACGCTGCCCTGCTGAGGCCAAACCTGAATCAAAGCTGGAAACCTCATCCTTCTTCAAGAACCACAATTTCACCCTAACTCCAGAATGACAGGTGATACCCAGTCAAGGCACCTTCTGCCCCAACACCTGCTGCAGAGACCTGTACTGGGCTACTGTCCACATCAACCGCCGTGGAACGACCACCACTCCAGAAGACGCGAGCAACCAGAGGCCACCATGGCCTTCCAGCCTTCTATGACAAAGGTGTGTCTGATCTGTCGGCACTTTCAACTTCGATCATGGTTGTCCTTGAGGGGGACAACAACGGTCGAAAGGGGGGGATGTAGGGTCTGGACCAATCAGACACACACTAATTATTCATATTCACTATATTTAATGAATATAAAGGTCTATTAAACTCCCCCCACAAACCTAACCTCACAAATGAAGTTACTTTGTCAGCCGGGTGTCCGCTTACAGAACACTTTAAGACTGATAACAGACTTTACGACCTCAAAGGAATTTGGCCACATGCGCCACATGCTTAAGAGAGAGAGACCATCTTTAATTAAATAAACTTTGCGGTGTTACTCTGATCTATGAAGGAACATGCCTCACAGAAACTGTGATGATTTACTGTCTCGTGTACTATTAGGTATAACAACATGGTATGTTTGATTGGGGTGTATGTGGTTGAACAACCACCCAACGGTCAATATAACCTCACCTGTATCATGCTTCCTAGCAAATTAATCCTCATTTAATGACACACACTTTGATGTACATCACCTTCTCTTAGAATGCAATGTGAATTTGTTATGTCTATTTGAGCTTGAATGAACAGTCTAAGCATGCTGGGGACAAAGACCATAAATCAACTAAGAGCCGCTTCCCCTCTCGGACATGTCACCTTACTCATAGGTCCATTCAAACCTTAGGGGTTGGTTCTTTTCTCAGGGTATATCAGAGGCAGGCAACAATGACCGCTCTCTCTTAGTTTTTCATCCAGCCGCAACACTGTTCTGGTCAGACTGGGGAGCCCCCTCCCCCTCCACGGGGGCCCCAGGGCCCAGCAGGCCTCGATTCCAACCAGATCTGGCCTCATGGAAAAGAGAGAAGACTCTCTCACAAAGAACCAAGGACAATCTCAGGAGTTTTGGAACAAAGACTCCAACCAACAACGACTCCAATCACCCATCCTTCCGACTTCCTCACTTCTCCTGGGTGCTCGGCGTGGCCTCAACAGAGTCCCAGGCCTTCACCAAACCAGTCATGCGTTCCTGGAGAAAGAGAACGCTCAACCAACTTCCACTTGACACTGCCGGAACCATCAACGACTCCAATTTTCAACAACTTCAAGAATTGTTCCCATTACAAATGCAAGTATTCAATTCAATGAAATGTGAAAATGAAATTCTGATGGTTCTTCTCATAGACCCTCTTCCGGTTTCCAATTTCATCCTATCACTAACCTATTTATGTATTCATGTGTGTATGTTGTTTAGTTTATTTATATTCATATAAATATCTATATTTAGTTAATAAAACTTGTACATAATATGTATTTGGTTCTGTTTTGTTTGCAATACAAGTCACTTTACGATCACGGTTTTTGCTACTGGCTCAAAGTACTGTACAGGCGAAGAAATAATTATTCTTCGGTGGCCATGGAAGATACCCTTTATTAGAATAAATTAATAATCAAAATAGTTCGTTGGAAGAACTGATTAATTGATTGTAATATTAATTCAGCCACATCAAGTTAATTCAATTAACTGACCCAAATATTTATAATTTATAATAACAAGATATTATTGATTATTAATATTTCCAAAAAGCTGAGTTCCTTACACAGCTATAAATCAGATATATGCCAATGCACTGTCATGTAAACAGGCATATCAGAGGCATTAGGCTACATCTACGCGGTTTAATGACGAGAGAAACCCCGATGCGCATCTGCAAAGTGACTGAATGGCCCGACGAAACGTCGTGTCATCTTATGAGAGGAATGTGGACACACGTTGCCACAACTCAAAGGTTGGCTTGCTCATCCTAAAATTTCGGACCCAGTGCTCCTCGTTAAAGCCCACAACGATCTCATGAAAGTAGCCTACGTATCTATAGCACGAATTTTATTTCTCGTGCCATTTACGCCAAACATAGTTTTTGCGTGCATATGATACGCAGTTTTCTCGTGCATATGATATGCATTTTATGGCGTGTAATACACACGCACTCCACACCCCTAATCCTATCCAAGGGGTTCAGTGCGTATCATGCACGCAAAAACTATTTTTGGCGTATAAATGCCACGAGAAAAAAAATGTGTGGTAGGCCTATAGATAGCCTATTAGATACGCACTTTCATGAGATGTTCCCACCAGTCCTGAGATCTCTCGCACACAATAGGCTAACTGAAGCATATGCGCAGCTGTAATGATGGCCCTTCTCATCCTCTTCAGCCTCAAAATCATGTGATGTTTGGCGAACTTTGCATATATCGCAAAGCTACCATCAAGCATATTTCGCATTTGTCCATCTGTGCGAACCCCTTTTAAGCATGCGCGACGTTTCAGATAGTAGGCTATTATATGTCAAGTGTAAACACATATAAATCGGATATGGGTCACAAGAACGTGTCAAACGTCAAAAAATTCGGCAATAAGGCTAAAATCTTTCCGTCGCAGGGGCAGCTGCCACTGAGACCTGTCACTCCACCCGTCACCGCTATTGGCAGCTGCCACTCGACCCGTCACTGCTATATGCGCCTGTCACTCGACCTGTCAAGGCTATACGAGCCTGTCACCCGACCTGTCACCGCTATATACGCCTGTCACCCGACCTGTCACGGCTACATAGACGTTGGAACAGCAGCAAGCTGTTTTTTTTTCGTTGTTTTTGTTTTCCGTTTTTTTTTTAATATATATAAATACAGAATCTGAATTAAAATGTGTTTGATTTAAGCCTACATTTCAAAAATTTGTGTCATAAAATGTCTTGTTTTTAAGCCTTTCGCACGTACGATCACGGTGTAATCAGTCTAGGCTGGTCCCTGGAGCATATGATCACACCGGTGTGTATACATTTTTATATTGCCTATTCCGCATCTCAAAGCTTGCCACAAAAAAACAGCCAACGTAAGGATTATGCATTAAACATTTGAATTGTTTATTAATAAACTGGTGTTTTCTGCCAGTTTTCGGTTAATTTATGAGACGCGCTCCAGTTCACGCTCCGGCGCCGGGCGCCTCCGTGTCCTAATTGTCTACTATATTTGCTTCTTTATTAATTAATCCAGTCAATTTGTTGATGACACATTGATTAAAATGAAGATACAATTTATACAAAACGAAATTCACTTAAAACAAAACTTAATAAGTGGTCAAAATTATGTCTGACCCATTCCAAATGTTTTCCGGTATATTGGGCATCTTATGATCCTATCTTAGCCTACTCATCTCATGCAGTTCCCTTTTCATATAATAAACATAGATGGAATAAATAAAATAACATTATATTATTTAAACATAGGCTATAGGGCTATATGAAACGTATGTTTAAGTTTTTAACTTATATTTAAGTGTCACACGTACAGACTCCATGTAGGCCTATGATTCGCTCTTCTGTTGTTCTGTTTTCTTTCAGGATCAAAAATACAACAAATGAAAGCGTTTATCTGTATTTCCGACTAATGAGAACTATGCATATACATTCATAAATCAGTCAATTTTGTATTTTATTATGAGATATTTTATTCTAATGTGATCATTGACTCAAGCACTGATGGACCAAAGAGCGCGCATTTCGACATTTGCAGTAAAAACTTGAAATATAAATTATCAGAAAATGCATTTAATACCAACATATTGAAACGTCAGTTTATATAGCCTACTCCATTAGGAGTCCAGACTTTGGAAAAATATCAGTCCACATGCGTTTTCTATTTAATATGAGGGAAATGGACATGCATGCATGCGTGACACAAAAAATCTTTAACTTTTAGGTGGCAAAATATTTTTTTTAGAAAATTCTACTAGACTAACGTCACTCATAAATCATGAAATTTCACACATCCACCATCTCTTGAGTTTTATTAAAAATCTTTAACTTTTATGTAGCAAAATATTTTTTAAGTAATTCTGTCAATTACACTAAGGTTAGATTTCATTGAAGGTAAATTGGAGCGGCCACACTGAGCTGTGCGTAACGCCCACAGACGTGAGGTGAACGAGACAGAGGCTGTCCGGTACTGTCTGAAATGGTTAACTCTGTGGCGATGCATGTGCAAAACAGATTTAACTAATCATAAAGTCAATCAGGATACATAACACAGCCTACTATAGGCCTACACTAAAAAATATCGTGTGTACAAGTGTACGAAGTCTACAAACGGGTGAAAAGAACGTCCTCGTTCCCTATAGTGTTCTCGAAATCCCACGTCGAAAGCGTGTGCTCACTTCTTGATCGAGTCTGTCATGCTTTTGTCCCTATGTGGTTTAGGACTTTTGTATTATCATTAAACCAAAGCAAAACGGCATGGAATTATCGATGGCAAATTTGACAGAGGAGAGGATTATAATTGGTGAGTTATGATAATCCAGTATAGTAAGCATTTAGGTTAAAAAAAAAAAAAAGAAGAAAGAAAGAAAACAGACAGTTTTGCTATGAGAACATGAAACTTTTCATTAAAATGGTCGTGGGGGGATTTGACATAATGATATTGTTTCTGTCGGCTGGGGTTTTATGCCTCAGAAGTATTTTTGAAACAAGAAAAGAAAAACAACTCTCGGTTTCACGTTCAATGTTGTTTATTTCAGCACCTCGGACAGTCCCTTAATCCCTTCATTCCAGACCATATCGCAAATTGTCCAGTTGTAATTTTGATAACACTTTACAATACATTATTTAACTACATTAGTTCACATGAACTAATAATGAACTGCACTTCTACAGCCTTTATTGATCTTTGCTAATGTTAATTTCAACGTTTACTATTGATTATTAAAATAAAAAGTTGTATTTGTTAACATTACTTAATGCACTGCGAACTAACAGGGTACTAAAAGGGCACACTTCTCAGATTATTAAAGAAGTAAAACAAAGTTGTAAAAGTAAAGTTTAAAAGTTTAGAAGGTTATGAAAATTAAAAAATATATATAAAATACATATTGTTGTATTTTATATATATTTACAAAACATTTTCATATCTAAAACGTCAAGAAAACCAATACTACATATCTGAACAAGTTCTGGGCCAGATTTTAGGTTGATGTCTCAATAAATGAGCTTTAGGGAAGATTTTTTTGTGCGCAGTACCAAACTTTTCCACTAGATGACATCCAGACTCCACCGATGAATCTTCGATTTCCATACATGTTTTTAGTGATCTGAACCTTGTATTTCCATACTATTCCAAATATTTATGAAGTACACATCCTATTCAGAAATAGTTAGGGCAATAATGTTAATATTTGATTTCAATTCAAACACATATAAAAATGTATGGAAAGAATCAAAGCACATGCTATAATTTGCCTAAATCTGTGGGTAAATCTGTCGAAACGCACGCTTTTGATGGGTCAGTGTGCAATCAGACGCCTGACCAGGCGAATACTTTGGCTTGCCATAACAGGCGCATATAGCCGTGACGGGTCGCGGGACAGGCACATATAGCGGTGAGACGGGTCGCGGGACAGGCGCATATAGCCGTGACGGAACGCGGGACAAGTGCATATAGCCGTGACGGGTCGCGGGACAGGCGCATATAGCCGTGACGGGTCGCGGGACAGGCGCATATAGCCGTGACAGGTCGAGTGACAGGCGCATATAGCCATGACGGGACGCGGGACAGGCGCATATAGCCGTGACAGGTCGAGTGACAGGGGCATATAGCCGTGACAGGCGCATATAGCGGTGAGACGGGTCGCGGGATAGGCACATATAGCCGTGACGGATCGCGGGACAGGCGCATATAGCCGTGACGGATCGCGGGACAGGCGCATATAGCCGTGACAGGTCGCGGGACAGGCGCATATAGCCATGACGGGTCGCGGGACAGGCGCATATAGCCGTGACAGGGTGAGGGGCAGGCGCATATAGCCGTGACAGGTCGAGTGACAGGCGCATATAGCCATGACAGGTCGAGTGACAGGCGCATATAGCCGTGACAGGTCGAGTGACAGGCGCATATAGCCATGACAGGTCGCGGAACAGGCACATATAGCCGTGACGGAACGCGGGACAGGCTCGTATAGCCGTGACAGGTCAAGTGACAGGCGCATATAGCCGTAACGGGTCGCATGACAGGCTCGTATAGCCGTGACGGGACACGGGACAGGCTCGTATAGCCGTGACAGGTCGAGTGACAGGCGCAATGGCGCATATAGCGGTGACAGATCGCGGGACAGGCGCATATAGCGGTGACAGGTCGAGTGACAGGCGCATATAGCAGTGACAGGTCGAGTGACAGGCGCATATAGCGGTGACAGGTCGAGTGACAGGCGCATATAGCGGTGACGGGTCGAGTGACAGCTGTCAATAGCGGTGACGGGTGGAGTGACAGGTCTCAGTGGCAGCTGCCCCTGCCACGAGCCTGTCCCGCGACCCGTCACGGCTATATGCGCCTGTCCCGCGTGCATATTATAACATGCGCTTTGATTCTTTCCATACTTTTTTATATGTGTTTTAGAGATTGAATTGAAATCAAATATTAACATTACTGCCCTAACTATTTCTGAATAGGATGTGTACTTCATAAATATTTGGAATAGTATGGAAATACAAGGTTCAGATCACTAAAAACATGTATGGAAATCGAAGAGTCATCGGTGGAGTCAGGTGTCATCTAGTGGAAAAGTTTGGTACTGCGCACAAAAAAAAACATTCCTAAAGGCCCGTACACACCGGGACGAATATCGGCGCGCGTTATTCACACTCGTTTTTCAACGCGTTTTTTGTGTTCACACCCAAGCGATTTTCGCTGACGATGAGCCGAGTGAACATGCAAATTCATTCCCTGACATTAGATGGCGCAAAATGTAAAACAGAAATACCCCAGAAATAACAGAAAATGTTGGAAAAAGTTACAAGCCTATGTACATGAAAGACAATTAAACTCAATTAATCACCATCAAGGCCCATTTGCTCTGCAATACCACTCCATAACAGTTTCTCTTTTATCAATATTTTTGTAGTCGCTGTAGCGTTTGTCATACCAACGTATGCCTTATGTTCCGACACCAACGAGACCAGCAGCTCTACATTTATCTTGGCTTGCATCATCCTCGTCTTCTTCCCGGCAGTGTGTAGACGCCATAGACATGTCTATGGTAGACGCTACTTGGCGTATATCTTCTTCGCGTTATGCATGTGTGCTCGGCAAGACCGTTTTGTATTTGAGCGCCCCCAAGTTGTGTTTATTGTAACTTCAGAAGCTCCAGACACGTGAGCAAAAGCGCCAATCTCATTGGTCGGATTTCAAACCAAAAAAACGGACCGAGGCGTTTTTTTAAAAACGACGCTTTCACGCGTGGCATTTTTCGCGTCGGTGTGCACACTCACATTGGCGCCCTTTGTTTAATCACGAGGCGTTAAACGTCGGCGAATATCGCGCGCGAAATTCGTCCCGGTGTGAACAGGCCTTAAAGCTCATTTATTGAGACATCAACCTAAAATCTGACCCAGGACTTGTTCAGATATGTAGCATTGGTTTTCTTGACGTTTTAGAGTTGAAAATGTTTTGTAAATATATATAAAATACAACAATATGTATTTTATATATTTTTTAATTTTCACAAACTTCTAAACTTTTAAACTTTGTTTTACTTCTTTAATAATCTGAGAAGTGTGCCCTTTTAGTACCCTGTTAGTTTGCAGTGCATTAAGTAATGTTAACAAATACAACTTTTTATTTTAATAATCAATAGTAAACGTTGAAATTAACATTAGCAAAAATCAATAAATTTGTTTTTTTTATTATATCCTTTATTTTACCAGGTGATGTCCCATTGAGATATTCAAATCTCTTTTACAAGGGAGCCCTGGGATAATGCTGTAGAAGAGCAGTTCATTATTAGTTCATGTGAACTAATGTAGTTAAATAATGTATGAAACCTTATTGTAAAGTGTTACCGAAATTACAACTGGAAAATTTGCGAGATGCGTCTCGAATGAAGGGATTAAGGGACTGTCCGAGGTCCTGAAATAAAAGACAGTGAACGTGAAACCGAGAGTTGTTTTTCTTTTCTTGTTTCAAAAATACTTCTGAGGCATAAAACCCCAGCCGACAGAAACAATCTCATTATGTCAATCTGACTGGGAAGAGGCAAAGCAATACAGCAACAAACCTCAGAGAAGAATACAAGAGGTGAGAGAAGTTTGGCATATATAGCCACTGCTATCTGTAGATACATAGCCAAGCTGATCAAAAATGTGGTATATTTTATTGGCTCCAACTGAGCGTTCAACTACCTTACAAAGTTTAGGCCAAAGACACGGCTATATTTATCCACTGTCATCCCCCCACGACCATTTTAATGAAAATTTTCATGTTCTCATAGCAAAACTGTCTGTTTTCTTTTTACCTAAATGCTAACTATACTGGATTATAATAACTCACCAATTATAATCCTCTCCTCTGTCAAATTTGCCATTGATAATTCCATGCCGTTATGCTTGGGTTCAATGATAATACAAAAGTCCTAAACCACATATAGGGACAAAAGCATGACAGGATCAAGAAGTGACAGGCGCATATAGCCATGACAGTTCGCGGGACAGGCGCATATAGCCGTGACGGGTCGCGGGACATGCGCATATAGCCGTGACGGTGCGCGGGACAGGAGCATATAGCCGTGACGGGTCGCGGGACAGGCGCATATAGCCGTGACGGTGAGCGGGACAGGCGCATATAGCTGTGACGGTAAGTGGGACAGGCGCATATAGCCGTGACGGTAAGCGGGACAGGCGCATATATCCATGACAGGGCGAGTGACAGGCGCATATAGCGGCGACAGGTCGATTGACAGCTGTCAATAGCGTTGACAGGTCGAGTGACAGCTGCCAATAGCGGTGACAGGTCGAGTGACAGGCGCTTATAGCGGTGACAGATTGAGTGACAGGCGCATATAGCCATGAGGGGTCGCGGGACAGGCGCATATAGCCGTGACGGGTCGCGGGACATGCGCATATAGCCGTGACGGTACGCGGGACAGGCGCATATAGCCGTGACGGGTCGCGGGACAGGCGCATATAGCCGTGACGGTAAGTGGGACAGGCGCATATAGCCGTGACGGTAAGCGGGACAGGCGCATATAGCCATGACAGGGCGAGTGACAGGTGCATATAGCGGTGACAGGTCGAGTGACAGCTGTCAATAGCAGTGACAGGTCGAGTGACAGCTGCCAATAGCGGTGACAGGTCGAGTGACAGGCGCTTATAGCGGTGACAGGTTGAGTGACAGCTGCCAATAGCGATGACAGGTCGAGTGACAGGCGCTAGTAGTATATAACAGACCCTACCTGTCAAAATGATTGATTGACAGGTGGGCATGTTTATCCTTTGATCTTCCCCCGCCCCTTCCGGTTCCTCCCCTTCCTGTCCCACCCCTTGTCCCGCCCCTTCCTGTCCCGCCCCTTCCTGTTACCTTTGACCTAGTTCCGCCCCTTCCTGTTACCTTTGACCTAGTTTCCGCCCCTTCCGGTTAAACTTTCTGTCAAAATGATGGATGATGACCTTTGATCTAGTTCCGCCCCTTGCGGTTACAGCTTCGGTCAAAATGATGGATGGTGACAGTTAGTTTGATCGTTTGAAGTTAGTTTGATCAAGAAAAGGGAGGTATTGGCCTTTGATGTTAACATAAGCTTTGATGTTACAGTTACAAAGTGATGTGACAGTAAGTTTGATCGTTTGAAGTTAGTTTGATCAAGAAAAAGGGGTATATGATGTGTGACAGATAGTTTGAGATGTATTGGCTTTGATGGTGACAGTTAGTTTGATCGTTTGAAGTTGGTGTTTTGTCACCGCCCCTGCATTCCTGAGCAGCAGCATGTATAAATGGGTCAGCCGTGAAAGTGATAAGAAAAAATTGTGGAAGTTTATCTGTTCTGTAAAAGAATATAAAATAAAACCTCACACAAAAAGTTTAAAATAAATGTAGAACTATTCACCGAACCAAGCATTTCGGTTTAAATAAAATGGTGGAAGTTTATCTGTTCTTTAAAAGAATATAAAATAAAATCTCACACAAAAAGTTTGAATAAAATTGAGCCATAAAATTTTTTTAAACAGTTAAAAATGTATTAGAGTTGAAGAAATGATGGATGGTGACAGTTAGTTTGATCGTTTGAAGTTAGTTTGATCAAGAAAAAGGGGCGTATAGGATGTGTGACAGATAGTTTGAGATGTATTGGCTTTGATGGTGACAGTTAGTTTGATCATTTGAAGTTTATCACGGGCAGCTGTGAAAGCGATAAGAAAAAGATTTTGGAAGTTTATCTGTTCTGTAAAAAGAATATAAAATAAAACCTCACACAAAAAGTTTAAATAAAATTGAGCCACAAAAATATTCCAAACAGTTAAAAATGTATTAGAGAGTTGAAGAAAAAAACACAAAGCTTATGTAAAACCTCACACAAAAAGTTTAAATAAAATGGAGCCACAAAAAATTGCAAACAGTTAAAAATGTATTAGAGAGTTGAAGGAAAAAAAAAACAATGCAATGTATGAATGATCTCACACTGACTCAAAACATAGGGAGCACACGTCTATGTATGTGTGTGTGTGTGTGTGTGTGTGTGTGTGTGTGTGTGTGTGTGTGTGTGTGTGTGTGTGTGTGTGTGTGTGTGTGTGTGTGTGTGTGTGTGTGTGTGTGTGTGTGTGTGTGTGTGTGTGTGTGTGTGTGTGTGTGTCAAAGCAGGAATTCCCCTCCCTCCACATTGCTGAGGACGTTGGAAGTTTATCTCACACAGAAGTTGAAAAAGCATTATGTTCATTTAAATGAATTGGTTATAAAATTTACATTTAGTCATTCACAAATATTTGAAACTGACTCAAGTTGAAAAAACATGCTGTTCAATTAAAAGTATATATAAATTAAACAAAAATAAAATCATCTTACTGTTTCACCATGGTTGGAAAAAAACCCACAAGTGTTTCCCCTGAAGTCTTTTCTCTCTGTCACACCAGCGTGTGGCTGGCCTGGTATCTGTTTTTGTGACACGTTCCTGAGCCCATTGAAAAGCATTGTGTTACTTTAAAAGTGTATAAATTAAAATATATCATATATAAAATTAATAGTTTACTAATTTAACTAAAGTTGAAAAGCATGTTGTTCATTTAAAATCTTACTAAATTACTGAAGTTGAAAATCATGCCGTTCATTAAAAAATCTTACTAAATTACTGAAGTTGAAAAGCATTCTGTTCATTTAAAATAAATATTTTACAAATTTACTGTACCAATTATGTTAGATTTAGATAAAAAATAAAATCATCTTACATTTTCACCAGGGTTGAAGTAGCTCCTATCACATAGATGTCCATATTGACCATTTAAAGTTGAAAAGAAACCCAGAGTTTCCCTTTCGAGAGGTCTCTCCTATTGCGTAAGTAGCTTACGCTATGGGAAAACTCCTTTTCTCGAGAATACTGAAGTCTTTATGTAAAACGCATTGCAGCTGCACAGCTGAAAGCAATGAACGAAGGAAGCTCGGTCATTCGCTGTGCTGCGGCAACTTGCTCGAACCAATGACGGGGCGACTCTGAATGCGCGACCAATGAGCGCGCTTCGCGCCCGCGTGCGTCAGAGCCCGCCAAGATGGGCGTGGCCAAGAGCTATTTATTGGGCGCCCCGTCATGAGAGTTCTTTAGATTTAATCTCCTTCAGCGAACACCTTCTTTGCTGGATCCTCCGGATTATTGAAGCCTTTGCCGCCGTCGAAAAGCATACCAGCGGGATTGCTACGAGGACTTCGGCACCTTCAGCCGCCTTCGAACGCCATCCTACTGAGGCATCCGGCGTGCCACACACGCAAGTATCTTTACATCTGTTCTCCCCGCGACACTTGTAAAAGAGCAATTTTCTGAGGCGTTGTTTCAAATGCCTTCCTGCGCGTCGTGCAGAGACCTTCTCCCGGACGGGGATCGTCACATCATCTGCGCTCGCTGCCTGGGCCGGGACCACGCAGAAGCTGCTTTGACCAAGGGCGGATGCCCGGAATGTGATGACCTGGGTCTCTCACTTTCGCCATGAGCGAGCCCATCGCCGCCACCCCTCTGTTTGAGCCGCGCACTAAGAAAAAGCGCCGCTCACAGAGGCTTCCTGAACCTGAGCTCAGTGACGTCACGCCGAGCCAGTCTCCGCGTGCTTCACCGCCGCTCTTGCCTTCCCCACCGCCGGTTCAGTTCACCCAGCCGGACCTACACCCCTCTAGCAGAGCGGTGGGCCTTGTGACTTTCGGCGCGTCCGAGGACGATGGGGGAATAGATGATAGCTTGTCCATCGACGCTGCATCGGACGACTGGCCGGGCTCCACTCTCGACCCCGCCCCGTCGACGCTAGCTAGCACGAGCGGGGGCTCCACCATGGATACCGAGATTATCCGTGTCCTCTCTAAGGCCGTGGAAGACCTCGGGCTCGATTGGTCTTCTCCCGAAGAACCAACCCGGAGCCAATTGGATGAGTGGTTTCTGCAGGGGCGCCAGCAGGCCCCTCGGCAAAGGCCTTCTCCCTTCTTCCCGGAAGTTCACGACGAACTCACCAAGTCGTGGAAAGCCCCCCACTCTGCGCGCTTAAAGCCTTCTTTTTTCTTCTTCGCTCTCTTCTGTGGACGGCGCGAAGGAAAGAGGCTACGAGGGAACACCGCCCCTCGAGGAGGCCGTGGCCAATCATCTCTGCCCGCCCTCCACCACCGGATGGAAAGCCAAAGCTTCCCACCCCTCGAAGCCCTGCCGCACTACTTCTGCTCTCGCCGGTCGCGCCTACGCCGCCTTCGGCCAAGCTGCATCAGCGCTTCACTCAATGGCGGTACTTCAAGTGTTCCAAGCCAAACTTCTCCGCTCTATGGACGAGTCTGGTCCCGACCCCGAAGCCTTCAGGGACCTACGCAGCGCAACTGATATAGCTCTGCGAGCCACGAAGGCCACCGCCCAGTCTATTGGCCGTGCCATGGCTAATTTGACTGTTCTCGAGCGCCATCTGTGGTTAACTCTGACGGAGATGAAGGACGCGGATAAGGCGCCATTTCTCGAAGCGCCTATCTCCACCAGCGGGCTGTTTGGACCGGCGGTTAAGGGTTTCGCCGAACGCTTCACTGAGGCCCAGAACGCTTCACAAGCTATGCGCCATTTCCTGCCCAAGCGCTCCAGCTCATCGCAGAGCAGACAGAGACCGCTACAGCCGCAGCGGGCTAGAAACAGCTCCCATCGCCTCTCAGCCCGCGCCTCAGGCTGACGCTCGACGCCGCTCGCGCTCTCACAACCGCAAGCCGCCATCTGAGCGACGGGGTCCTCGGCCCACGATTGTGCTGAACCCTGAGCCTCGAAAGCCGTCCTAGCCACAGGAATGAGAAGAGAGAGTGCGTGTCTTGCAAAAGCTGGACCACTCTCTCTGCAAAAGCTCAAACATTACCCAGTCCCCTTACAGGCGGCTGGATATGTCCATACAGCAGTCAATGGGCCAGTCAAAGAGCTCGCTCACCTGCAAACAAACGCCGTTTTTACGGCGACGCACAGAAAACACAAAAAGAGTCTTTTTCTGCCTGTGTCACTAAGGGTTCACATGTCCACAAAGTGTGCATTCCCAGATACTGTCAAAACAGTGCCAAATTCATTCCCAGCTCAGGCTGCGCGCCCCATGAATGTAGATCACGTGCCTACGGTCATGTACGCACCACTACACACAAGAACTGTTCACACAGTTATAAATTCACCCCCAGTAAAAGTGGGAAACATTATAAAAGTGACGAGTGTGCCTACCACTGTTTATGCACCCCCACTTATAAACACTGTCCTTACAGTGTCAAACACAACCCCAGCTCAGGCTGCGAGTTTTACAGACACAGCGCGCGCTGTTGTAATCACACACGCGCCGAATACTGAATTATCTCGATGATTGGCTGGTCCTAGCACAATCAGAGAGTCAGTTAATAAGACACAGATCTTGGATTATCAGCCATTTAGAATGCCTGGGTCTAAGAATCAATTTTGCAAAAAGCATACTATCTCCCAGCCAGAGGATTTCTTTCCTGGGAATAGTTCTAGACTCGATGCAAATGACAGCGCGTCTCTCATCAGAGCGCGCGCTCACCATCCGGCGCCTTGCAACATCATTCAGGGCGGGCGCGCGCGCCCCCGTCAAATGGTTTCAGAGGATGCTCGGTCTCATGGCCTCAGCATCGGCCGTACTCCAGCTAGGATTGTTGCATATGCGCCCTCTCCAACGTTGGCTCAAGAGCCGCGTCCCTACTCACGCGTGTCGTTCGGGCCACCTTTTAATCAGAGCGAACCACGGCTGTATAAAAGCCCTGACGCACTGGAAAGCTGCCGACTGGTACCAGTCAGGCGTGAGTCTGGGTGTGAACACAAGGAGAAAGATGATAACGACAGATGCCTCCAAAATAGGTTGGGGGGCCCTTTACGAGGGCACGCCTGTCTCCGGCTTTTGGTCAAACCCGGAAAAGCGCCTACACATAAACTGTCTGGAGATGAAAGTGGTCGCTTTGGCTCTCAGAGCCCTGCTTCCACATCTAAAAAACGAACACGTCCTGGTCCGAGCGGACAACATGACGGTAGTGTCGTACATAAATCGCCAGGGTGGACTCAGGTCGAGCTCCATGCATTCAATGGCCAGGAGACTCATTTTATGGTCCCAGCACAACTTGCGTTCGCTGAGAGCAGCGCAAGTGCCAGGCGCCCTGAACCAGGGGGCAGACATGCTATCCAGAGACAAGATTCTCCCAGGAGAATGGGCTCTCAACCCGCTGACGATTCAGTGGTTATGGAAAACCTTTGGCAAAGCGGAGATCGACCTCTTCGCCTCCAAGGAGAACGCGCACTGCTCTCTTTTCTTCACGAAAAGCACGGACGCACTCGCCCAGAGCTGGCCGAGCCGCCCCTTATATGCCTTTCCCCCGATCGCGATGCTGCCACAGGTCATCAGTCGGGTCAGAGAGGAGCAAAACGCAGTGCTTCTGATAGCCCCACTCTGGAAGAACCAAACATGGTTTCCAGATCTGATGCAAATGCAATCTGCGACACGGCCGATTCCACTGAGGCCAGACCTCCTCAGTCAGGCCAGCGTGATGATATTTCATCCCCGCCCCGATCTGTGGGCCCTTCATGCATGGCCCCTCAACGGGTTCCCAGGAACCTCACGAGCGGAGCACTAAAAACCATCGCTGAGGCACGGGCGCCCTCCACGAGACGCTTATATGCTCAGAAATGGAAAGTGTTCAGTGACTGGTGTAATGCCAAGGGCCTGAACCCTGAAACATGCGAGATTACGAACGTACTCGCTTTTCTACAAGGGCTTCTGGAGGCGGGCCGCACCCCCTCCACGCTCAAAGTATATGTGGCGGCCATCACAGCGTCAAACGACCCTGTAATGGAACGTCCATTGGAAAGAAACGACCTAATTATTCGTTTCCTAAGGGGCGCTAGGAGGATGAACCCTTCACGCCCCCCCTCAGTGCCGATCTGGGATCTAGCTACTGTCCTAGGCGCTCTTAAAGGGCCTCCGTTCGAACCACTCCGAACCGTGCACCTTAAACAGCTCTCGCTTAAGACTGCGCTCTTGCTGGCACTCGCCTCGGTCAAGAGAGTGGGCGACCTGCACGCACTTTCGACAAGCGCTGCCTGCCTAGAATTCGGACCTAACGACTGCAGGGTCGTCCTTAGACCGAAACACGGGTATGCCTAAAGTGCTCACCACTCCCTTCAGAGCACAGGTTATCTCCCTAACTGCGCTGTCGTCTCCAGCAGACGAACACGACGCTAATCTACTCTGGCCCGTTAGGGCTCTCAGAGTGTATTTGGAGCGTTCTGCCCTATTCAGACAGACAGAACAACTGTTTGTATGCTTTGGCGGCCGTACGCAAGGTTCCGCCGTTTCAAAGCAGAGAATCTCTCACTGGATAGTTGAGGCTATAGCACTGGCTTATGAAGCTAAGGGACTTCAATGCCCCTGGGGAGTCAAAACACACTCCACCAGGAGTGTGGCTTCTTCCTGGGCATGGTCGAGCGGGATACCGATCGAGGATATTTGTGCGGCGGCAGGCTGGGCCTCACCGTCCACATTTATCAGGTTCTACAACCTACAGGTCCCGACATTGCATTCCAATGTACAATCAGCATGATGCTAGTTGAACTACGAGTTCGTATCTAGATTATGTATGTGCTTGTGTCACACTGAGCGCCTTCTAGCCGCTCTGTATTTTTCCCACATATAAAGCTCGCCTCTGCCGGCTAGTTGGATGATAACTTTGCTTTTCAGCTCAGGCACCTGCCTCTGGCTATCATAAGGTGAAGTTCAGCACGCACGGCGTTTTGCATGGTGTTCCCATAGCGTAAGCTACTTACGCAATAGGAGAGACCTCTCGAAAGGGAACGACTCGGTTACTAACGTAACCTCGGTTCCCTGAGAGGAGGGAACGAGTATTGCGTAAGCTGCCGTGCTTGTGCTTGGTTAGTTCGCTTCAGTCGTTTTAACCTAAAGAACTCTCATGACGGGGCGCACAATAAATAGCTCTTGGCCACGCCCATCAGGCCGAGCACCATTGATAGCCTGCTTATAAGCTCCTTCCGATCACCAGCACATCTTCAGAGAAATACGCTACTTTACAATAATGTTAGCTTCAGGATATAGGGTGACAGAGCAGATGAGCCTCTGTGCATCATGTAATGTTAGTCTGCTAACGCCTTTCCAGAGCCAAAGTTTTGTTCGTACTAAATTTATTTCAAAGCATGATCGTAAAAGTTTAAATATGATCTTTTAAAAATGAAAAGATTGTTTAAATTAAATCTTTACAGTTTTAATACATTCATATCTTTTAGAAGATTACTGTAATGATTTTGTTTAACGGTGACCTAAAGTATAATTGTTATTAATAGAGCCATAATAATTTTTGTACTGTAACAGCATATTCTACCCCATACACCTAAACACGACCATCACAGAAAATTGCATTTTTACATTGTTTTTTTTTTACATACTGTTTTGCACTCTCACACACTAAGTTGGTTCCATAAAATCAAATAAAGTATATAACTCAATGTATAAAGACAAATGTATTCAAACAATTTAACCGTAATTTTAGCTAAATTAATATATATAAAAATTATATATATAAATATAAAATATAAAAACTCCTTACATTTTCATAGAACTGAAGAAGTATTAGAAACTAGATATATGCAATGATAAAAAAAAAAAACAAATAGTTTAAGATGTCATAAACAAAAACCCTCCCAGATCCTTCAGGGATAAACTACAGGGTGAGATGAAGCTTTACACCCTCACAGAGACAAGAGGAGTGACAGGCCAGATGAGCCTCTGGGGTCACAATGCCCCAGCATATGCAAAGTTAGTCTGCTTTCCACTGTTTTATTCATATTAAACTCGTTTAAAAGCATAATCTTAAAATTTTAAATCAGATCTTTTAAAATTAAAAGACCTTTTAAATCAAATCTGTAAAGTTTTATTAAAATCGTATCTTCTACTTCTGTATGATATAAATGATTGTCATACAAGGTATTATTTTTACTAAACATCGTTTGTTCAAAAAATAAAATAAAAAATGTTATAAATCAAGAACTGCGCTTTGGCGTCTTAGATCTTATTTCAAACAGTATTTTTGTCCATGTTTAAACATGTTGTCACAATGTTTTTGTTGTTTTAAAAGAAACCCCAGGACTCTACATTGCTCTTATTTAGATTAAGTAGTATCATTTAGAAAATCACCACACATTTTCAGAGACGCAATGTGCCTCTGTGCTCCATGACGCAGCATAAGTTTGTCTTGAGCGAATATTTAATTTTACTCGTCTTAATTCAAAGCTGTGACCTATTGTACGTATAAGATATATCATATTTACTTTTCTTGCATCTCTCAAACTATCCTTATTCATTGTGGAAGCACACAGGGTGAAACCCTTCACTGAGAATATACTATCGGTTATCTACTCAAAATATATGTAGAAGTTTAAAATGTTAGCATTTGTTGATGCGACAGGCTGTCTGTTGTCCGCATGAACAGACTTTGGGGAGAGCTGATGATACTATATCAGGAAACATGCCCCTTTGACCTCCTCCATTTTTGGAGGCTTTTTGTTAAATACCCTATAGCTTAGTCCTTAAAAGGTACGCGGTGTAGGAATTTCCCCATCTAGCGGTGAAATTGTATTTTGCATTGAAACGCATAGTGCTCTCTAGCGCTTCGCTTTTTCAAATGCATGTTGCAACTACGGTAACCGCTATGTGCCAAGAAGCTACGACATGTCGTCCAATTGCACTTCATCGAGTTTAACTATACACGTTCTACCGTTATGTTGCCTAAATAATGAATTACACAACCACAGAATGAAAAAGCTTGTTATTTAGACCATAACACTGACTTAACTGTCGAGGAGAAAGCAGGACTTCAGTGTCCCTTTCAAAGTCTTTCTCCTTCATTAGCTCTAGCCACCTGGGAAAAGCCACCCCGATATTTACCTCGTTTTGAATTTGCCGGTCGCGTTTCCTTTTAGATTAAATTTTTAAGCTTTATCATAGCTACGAGGATTGCATTATGAAGTGACGTGCAATCTTTCAAATTTGCCGGGGGAGTGACAAGCGCCTCTCACTGACCTCCTTGTGTCCGTTTCAGATGGTTTCAGTCAGCCGGCTCTGAATGAAAACGTGTTGTAGAAACGCGTTGAGGTAGCCTAGTGCTTTTTGTCCCTCTCCGCTATTATAGTTTTTCAAGATGGCGGAACGACATGGAGGTATCCATGGACTTACTCGTCAGAACATCGACAGAGCTAATTTTACACCAATGAGGTCATATTTATGAATAAAGCCATTGAGCTATTAAAATACTTTTTAAAATTTATTTAATTCCCCTTAAAACCAAAGATTAAGTTTAATGACACTAGTTTGCAACGTTCCCCCCCAAAATCAAATACTCTATACGATTTGTATTACTCTTTTCAAAGGGTAATCTTACTTTAAAGTTTGAACAAAAATGTAAAAGCACTTCTTCATGTTTGCTGTGTTCTGACACAATGTCATTAATTGGTACTTTTTTCCTTTAATCTTCTTTTAAAATATACTTTTCTTATTTATACAAAGGTTCAATTTCAATTCATTTCCTAGCAAGTATAAAGTAAAAAATATGATATATGATATGTCTGATGCAATGTTTTTTTTTTTGCAAAAGAAATATGTGCTGCAAAACACCAAACAGTTCAACTCACAATGACGGCATTAAGGATGGCCAACGGCTTAGGTCAATTGGTGAAAACACTGCGTGCGTAAGGTGTTTTTCCAGATTTTTCCGCCAAAAATCAAATACTGTATTAACCTTTTCAAAGATTAATCTAGCTTTTAAAATTAGAATTAAAAAAACCAAACATATCTTCATACCTGTTGTGTTCTGACACAAGGCCATCAACCATTCTTTTTTCTTTTATAAATTTACTTTCTACAAATATCAGCCTGATAAATATGTACTTAATACACGATTAAACGAGACAATCATGCTACCAAATACGTCTGACACAATGTTTTTAAGAAAAAGCAGTGTTTAAAACCAGATGATTTTTCTTCTGACAGACCTACAGAAATGCCTGTTGATTACTAAGTTTCAGGCATAGCTCAACCATGCAATGTTTGAGAAAGCTAATATTGGTGTAATCTTTGCTCGGTCTCACCCTCACGCTGATCCATGCATAGCTTTTTACTAAAAGAAAATATTATGGAAGTCATTATCAAACTTGAATTAAACCATATTTTATTTATGAATATTAGGGTTTCGTGCTGATTTAAAGTTTTTGTTTGTTATTAACTAATACCTTTTATTTTTTTACATCCACCACAAATTTTTTTTTTTCAAAAATTGTTCTCTGACCCCAAATAAACAGATAATGGAATGTTCACAAGCTACAGTTAGATATTATTCTGCTTAGTATGTGTGTAAATAGTTGTGCTTAAATGTTTCGATGTATTTTTACACGCCAACATATTTTGTCACACCGTAGTGATGCAATGTTCCACACTCTTGTAAAGACTATGGTCTAACTTTAAAACATAATCTTTATACATGAATTCAAAAGACCAAATCACCAAGAAAAGCACCGTTTATAATAATAAATACACAAAAGTTCACAAATGATGGTTTTATTACTGTTACTATTCAGATAGCAGACGACACTGGTTCACATTTTGAATGTGTGTCTGTTTTAGGTGAAGACTTTTCTTTGAGAGCCGTCAACATTCATTGTTTATAGGAATAAATGACCATTAATAATTTAGGTGTTTGTACTCTGAAGTATTTCTGTTTGAGAATGTTTGACCAAATTGCAACTTTCCTTCTATCTGCGATGTGGAATCACACAAAGTATTAACGCAAAAAGTACGTGCATGCTGTTTCACACGTAAAGTATTACAACAGAATCACATATGACTAGTGCATTTATTGCATTTATCACATATGACTACTGAGAGAGGCGTATTCATTAAGACTGTTAAACAAAGTTCGGTGTTTAAAATGAAAATTGCACAAAAGTAAATGCTAGTGATCAACTTGCTAAAAAAAGTAAATACAACATGAGCCATACAGAAAAGCCACTTGTGATCAGTTTTGTATGTTTGTAATTGACATCATGTTTCTTTTTGTACAGTTTGCAAAAACTATAGTCTCCGAGCGTGGTCAAACATATAGGAATTTATGAAAAACATGAACAGATATTTCTACATGTTGCAATTCTTCTTTTTATGAAAAGTAAGCAGTTTTTTGGCCTCATCATGAAAAATGTTTAAACATCTTGTAAATATCAATTGTTATATAAATTATATGTGAAACACGCTCAGTCGCATTAGAGTCGGATTCTTGTTTATATTGAACATTGTTATTGAACCGCTAGTGTTCTTAAATTGTTTACCACGGTTTCATTTTTAACAACACAATCGTAACACTTTTCGTATTTTGTACAATGTTTTCTTTACACTCTCACCCCATGGATATCCGTTTCCTACAGTTAGCTGTAATGTTAGTGAACTCTAGGCCTTCTCTTTTTTCATATACGACAGTATTTGCATGAATTGGCTTGATTTAATAAAATGATGGTTTAAACCACATTATATTATTATACCATCCTAGTTTTTAAATATCTCTTAAATGTATATTTTATATTTTAACCCTTTATGCGAATGCGAATATAGAATACCGCACAAGGTTCTCTGAAATATTTTTTTCGTGTAAAACATCTATGTAGGTCATAGATCTATCTATGTTTTTGAAAATACAAAGACATCTTTCTCTAAGTGACCCTCAAAATCTGGGGATACAACAAAACACAGTGCTTCCGTGTAGCTACGATGATTGATCAGAAAATTACTTTTGTTGCTTTGTTTGAAGAAACACTTTAATCAGCTGGTGCTTGATAATTATTAAACAACCCTCAATTCGGTAATGACGTGTTTTACGCTATATTAATATCGCGTTTTAATTTAAACTCAATGCGTTAAAGTTCTATAACTGAACTTAATATTTGGTAAAGTTAACTTAAAGCCTTACTTTCTAAATGCTTTTTACAGAACTTGTTGCAAACAATTCATCCCCTTTTTTAACCTCTTAATCTTTAATGAAAATATCATTCCTGGATTAAGAGAAAATATTTGTCTTTGTCAGGAAAACGTCCTCGGGTTACGACTGT
Organism: Siphateles boraxobius; assembly: GCF_051911475.1. Lineage (NCBI taxonomy): Eukaryota > Metazoa > Chordata > Actinopteri > Cypriniformes > Leuciscidae > Siphateles > Siphateles boraxobius. The sequence continues at coordinate 10,938,907 of NW_027509219.1, read as the reverse complement.
AACCCTTGTTCCCTGAGAAAGGGAACGAGGACTGCGTCGAATGACACTTTGGGGAACGAGTACCCACTATGCCACAACGCGCCCTGCCTGTCCTAGTGTGAAGCTGCTCACGGGCACACTTAGGACGAGAGCACGAGAGTGCCAGGCGTAGACGGGATGTCCAGACTATAAAACCTAATAAAGGTGTGGGGGTTGCCCTTTCTGCTGCATCGCAGACCTCCTGGATTGGGGCCCCCGAGAGGAGGGCTCTAGAGGACGCCATGCCTCTGGTTGAATGAGCCCTCACGGCCAAAGGTGAAGGCAGATTGCGCACCTGGTAGGCCAAGGAAATAGCATGGACTATCCAGTTGCTGATGGTCTGTTTGGAGGCGGGAAGACCCTTCTTGGGCGACCCAAAACACACCAGCAACTGGTCTGACTTCCGCCATGAAGAGGACCTCTGAATGTAAATTTTTAGAGCTCTGACAGGGCAGAGTAGATGAAGTCTCTCCTCATCCGCCGTCACTTCAGGTGGAGGATGAAAAGCCTGCAGAACCGTAGACAGTTAGATGGCACCTTAGGCAAATAGCCCGGCCTAGGATGTAGGATGGCTTTAATGTCGCCTGGAGCAAACTCCAGGCACCCGTTAAATATAGAGAGCGCCTGGAGATCTCCTATCCTCCTCAGAGAAGTAATGGCCAACAGAAAAAACACCTTAAGGGAAAGGTTCTTGGCCTCAGCCTACTCCAATGGTTCGAAGGGGGCCTCGGCCAGCCCTTCGAGAACCACTGCCAGGTCCGATGTGGGGACCCTGGAACGAGCCGCAGGTCTCATCCTCCAAGCCCCACGGAGGAAACGTACGACCAACTGCTGTCTCCCCAGAGGCCCAACACCCAGAGGAGCGTAGAAAGCCGCAATGGCAGCCACTTACACCTTGATTGTGGACGGGGTAAGACCAGCTGAAAAGCGATCTTGGAGGAACTCCAGAACTGAAGCCACTGGGCAGTTAACTGGATCCACCTCACGCCCTCTACACCAATTGGTGAAGACATTCACTTTAAGCCCTACAATTTCCTCGTGGAGGGAGCTCTAGAGCTAAGTATGGTCTCAACTACTCCAGCTGATAGGCCGGCCTCTAGGTACTGTGCCCCCTCAGGGGCCAGACCCACAGCTTCCATAGCTCGGGCCGAGGGTGAAATATTGAGCCCTCTCTCTGTGTCAGCAGGTCCCTCCTGACGGGAATCTCCCACGGAGGGCCGTCTAGGAGCGATACGATGTCTGAGAACCATACTCGGCCCGGCCACAACGGGGCTACCTGCAGTAGACTGATCCGGTCGCGACGGACCCTCTCTAGAACTCCCGGGAGCAGAGCGATCGGGGGAAATGCATACAGATGCAGCCTCGGCCACGTCTGCACCATGGCATCCAACCCCAGCGGGGCTGGATGAGTGAGGGAAAACCACAGTGGACAGTGGGTCGTCTCTCGAGACGCGAATAGGTCCACTTCCACTGGGCCGAACCTCTGAGATATTGACTCCACCACCTCGGGGTGGAGTCTCCATTCCCCAGGCCTCAGCCCCTGTCTCGACAGGATGTCTGCTCCCTGATTTTGACTCCCTGGGATGTATGTTGCTCTTAAAGATAACAGCTTCCCCTGGGACCACAGGAGGATCTGATGCGCCAGTCTGCATAGAGGGCGAGACCTCAGACCCCCCTGATGGTTTATATAGGCCACAACCGACATATTGTCTGACCTCACAAGGACATGATGACCTTTGAGGTCCGGCAGGAAGCTCCTCAGAGCTCGGAGCACCGCCAACATCTCCAGGCAGTTTATGTGCCAGGAGGAATGATGGTCCTGCCATAGGCCTGTCGTAAAGCGGCCGTTCGTGACCGCGCCCCAGCCTGTGAGGGAGGCGTCTGTCGAAACGGTTTTCCGGCGACATGACGCTCCCAAAACTGGACCTTGGGACAGAAACCAAGCTTTTTTCCACATAGATAGGGAACGAAGGCATCTGCGCGTAACCCTGAATATTGCGGAACGGGTTCTCCCTCGGGGAGAACCCCTTGGTTTTCAACCACCACTGGAGGGCCCTCATGTGCAGCAGGCCAAATGGAATAATGTTGGACGCTGCTGCCATGAGCCCCAACACTCTTTGAAAATGTTTCACAGTAATGGCTTGGCCTAGCTTTATCCTGGACACTGTGGCCAGAATGGACTCGATTCGTGCAGGAGACAATCGTGCCCGCATCGTGACCGAGTCCCACACCACTCCCAGGAACGTGGTTCTCTGGGCTGGTGTCAACACGCTCTTTTCCGTGTTGAGTCTCAACCCCAGGCTTTGAATGTGGGCGAGGACGACATCTCGATGCCGAACCGCCAGCTCTTTTGACTGGGCCAGAATCAGCCAGTCGTCGATATAAATGAGCACCCTGATGCCCTGGAGCCTCAGGGGTGCTAGAGCTGCATCCATACATTTGGTAAATGTCCGTGGGGAGAGAGCTAGGCCGAACGGAAGAACCCGATATTGGTACGCTTCGCCCCGAAAGCGAACCTCAGGAACTTCCTGTGAGATGAAAGGATGGATATGTGGAAGTATGCGTCCTTTAGATCTATCGTGACAAACCAATCCTCGGATTGAATTTGACTCACGATGATGGGAATAGTGAGCATCTTGAACCTGAATCTCCTCAGAGAACGATTCAAGTGTCTGAGATCTATTATTGGACGCAACCCCCCATCCTTTTTGGGAACTATAAAGTAGCGGCTGTAAAACCCGGACTCCCTGTCCGGTGGAGGAATACGTTCTATAGCCACAAGCCTGTGGGGCAGACAGAGCAGCGTGCGTTCGCTGGAAACCGATGTGTCCCGAAGCGCACTTAACGGCGGGATACAGACATCGACTTCCTGAGGGCTCCCCTGAGGGGAGGCTCTTTCAGTTTCGTTCTCGACACCCTGAAGCGGAGGACCGGCAGTGAATAATCGAAAACCGTTTCTATATTGCAGATTCTATATTGCAACAGACCCATTTGCGAGCCCCATGAAGAGCGTTGCCGCGCCGCCTCAGCAGACGCGGGTCCCGCACCACGGGGCTCGCGAGCCTGACCATCCTCCTTTTTTTTTTTTTTTTTTTAAATGGCCAGGCGGGAGTGCAGCACACGGATTGGAAGTTTTTCACAATCCTCGCAAGCAGCCCCCTCGAGAGCTGCCAGCGCGTGCTGCACTCCCAAACAATGTGTACACAAACGATGTGTGTCCCCACCCGTGATTTAACGAGGGCAGGGATGCACACACCGAGTGAAACTTGGGCTCGCCATAATATATATATATATATATATATATATATATACATATATATATATATATAGATGTAATGCTTTGTGACAAACAACACCAAATAAGACAGACAAGTCAAACAGAGAGCGCTTTGCTGAAGAACAAAAAGCTGACATCTCATGTGTGCCGGCGTCCTTTATGGCTTCCGCTTGTATGCCGTCACTCATTACGTCATGACGCAACATCAATCAGAGATTGGCTTAGTTTCATTCATGCTTCAGAGACGCTACGCTGAGGGACGTTCCCCAAAGTGTCATTCGACGCAGTCCGAGTTCCCTTGAAAGGGAACAATGTTTCCTACATTTAGCCGTGATGCTAGCAAGCTCTTGGTTTTCTTGGCATCTCTTTGCTTGTATACAACACTTGATATGCATTAAACCACGTTATTCATTTAAATAGTATATTATCCTAGTTTATTACTATAATTATATTTTCGGGCGGTAAGTGGACATCGAATGTGGCGCGAGGGTCTTTGAAATATTTCAAATGCAATTTAGATGTAAGGTTTTAATGAGATCAGACATGACTATAAAATAAATTGTCTTTATTTTTATTTCAACGTTATACTTTTGAGTATACAATCATATATATTGAAGTAGTGAAGAAAATGACAGACCGGCATTACATATACATAAAGTAGACAATAACTCCACTTATTTGTGATCCAACCAGAACAAAAAGTCGCGGCACGCAATCATGTTTTGGTCTAGGGAATAGCTGACGAGGCCTTCAACTATTTCATCAACATCTGTTTTTGCATTTTTTGACGCCAGTGACACACAGAGATCTGTTACAAACGTACACAGACAGAGTAGTTCGTCGACTTCGAATTCCTCACGAGATTCAAGCAAGTTGTTCTCCGTCAGCTTTTGCGTCGCCATTTCAAAGGTTTCTAGATTTTCGAATAGGAAACCGTTTGATGGTGAAAGTTTCCGGAATCTCTTGAGCGAGTCCTTGCAGCACAATCGTCCAGGCCTTGTGCTTTAACGCTCGGAAGTTTGTGTTTTTGGGTCGGAAGCGTGAGTCGAAGAAGTGTAGTTTGAGTCAGGCTCAGACAAACAGGAACTTCTGATCAATTCCTTCCACTTTTGATCAATGAAATGTTGTAGTAGCACAGCAGTCCGCGACTATTAGAGCTAGAGCCAGGGGTTTTGTGCGATAACTGAGGCTGGGCTCTGTGTAGAGTTTATCAGGACAACTGATAGTGCTCAGCCCACCCCGTAGGAGGAGTTGTATAGGGGTGTCATCGTTATTACGTCGTAAACCGCTACGTAGGATTAAAGCCACATTGAATCAGAAGTAAAGTCATGGAGAAGTTATGCATATGCCGCCAGAGAGATGTCCACTTACCGCCCCAAAATATAATTATAGTAATAAACTAGGATAATATACTATTTAAATGAATACCGTGGTTTAATGCATATCAAGTGTTGTATACAAGCAAAGAGATGCCAAGAAAACCAAGAGCTTGCTAGCATCACGGCTAAATGTAGGAAACATTGTTTTCCTGACAAAGACAAATATTTTCTCTTAATCCAGTAATGATATTTTCATTAAAGATTAAGAGGTAAAAAAAGGGGATGAATTGTTTGCAACAAGTTCTGTAAAAAGCATTTAGAAAGTAAGGCTTTAAGTTAACTTGACCAAATATTAAGTTCAGTTATAGAACTTTAACGCATTGAGTTTAAATTAAAACGCGATATCAATATAGCGTAAAACACGTCATTACCGAATTGAGGGTTGTTTAATAATTATCAAGCACCAGCTGATTAAAGTGTTTCTTCAAACAAAGCAACAAAAGTAATTTTCTGATAAATCATCGTAGCTACACGGAAGCACTGTGTTTTGTTGTATCTCCAGATTTTGAGGGTCACTTAGAGAAAGATGTCTTTGTATTTTTAAAAAAATAGATAGATCTATGACCTACATAGATGTTTTACACAAAAAAATATTTCAGAGATCCTTGTGCGGTATTCTATATTCGCATTCTCATAAAGGGTTCAAATATAAATATACATTTAAGAGATATTTAAAAACTAGGATGGTATAATAATATAATGTGGTTTAAACCATCATTTTATTAAATCAAGCCAATTCATGCAAATACTGTCGTATATGAAAAAAGAGAACGCCTAGAGTTCACTAACATTACAGCTAACTGTAGGAAACGGATATCCATGGGGTGAGAGTGTAAAGAAAACATCGTACAAAATACGAAAAGTGTTACGATTGTGTTGTTAAAAATGAAACCGTGGTAAACAATTTAAGAACACTAGCGGTTCAATAACAAGGTTCAATATAAACAAGAATCTGACTCTAATGCGACTGAGCGTGTTTCAAATATAATTTATATAACAATTGATATTTACAATACGTTTAAAAATTTTTGATGATGAGGCCAAAAAACTGCTTACTTTTCATAAAAAGAAGAACAATTATTAAGCCATAAAACACAATGCCTGTTTTCTGGATCAGGCCTAAAAGACCCCTGACTAAAACTCTTGTGTCAAAGTATCGGTGTAGACGGAATAAAAAATGAATCATCCCGCCTTTCAACGGTAATTCATTAGCTTAACCGTTGTTTAGCCACGTAAAAAAAAATAACCGACTGTGCTGTTGTGACGATCTGCGGCTGGAGTGCCCGCTTGAGCCTCTGGAGGGCACTCTTTCCTAGTTTATTGTTTCCATTATGTTTCACCCTGGACTGATTATGGTTTATTTGTTGCACCTGTTTTAGATTGAGCGTCCCTGATTTAAGCCTGAGTTTTCCCTTTGTTCAGGGCTCAGTATTGTAAGTGTTTGTATGTGTCTGACTGCATTACCTAGCCTTGTTCCAGTTTCCTTGTATTCTAGTGTTTCGGTTCCTTGATTATCTGCCTGTTCCCGGTTTCCCGTTTGCCTTATCCCTGCACGGATTTGATGTTTGTTTGGACTGCTTACCTGGTTTTGACCCCTGCCTGTTTCCTTGTACCTGTCTCTGGATTCTCCTCTTAATAAAGCCCGCGTTTGGATCACCTCTGTCCATGTTCCATGTGCAGTTTCATGACAGAATACTGAGCCACAACTGATCCAGCGGCTGAGAGGAACACTGACCTCGATATGGATCCCACAGCGCAGATCGTAAGCCTCCGTCAAGGAGAACGTCCTCTCAAGGTTTTTGTGACAGATTTTTTGAAGCTCTCTCGTCAGTCCTACTTGAATGATTTCTGTTTGATGATGCTCTTTCGGGGAGGACTGTCTGAACCGCTCGGCTCTGCTATACCATTTCCGTGTTCAAGCTGGACTCTAACCCAATATATTGACCTGGCCCTTTCCATGAGCGGTTCGGCTTTTACTGTGGATTTTTTGAAACTTTTGCTTCACAAAGGACCCGACGATTCGCCACTTTACAAGGTACCCACTGAATCCACGCATCAATTGTCTCCCGGTGAACCAGCGCATCACACGTGCTCCGCCGAGTTTGCGCTACATGAAAGCCCAGTTGAACCAGCGCTTCGTAAAGGGTCCGCCGTATCCACGCAACATGTGAATCCCGACGTTACAACACTTCACGTAAGCTCCGTTATATTCCTGCGTCAAGAGTTTTCTACTGAGTCTGAGCGCGTGCTAGCTGAATCAAGTGAATCAAGTGCCGAGTCAAGTGCCGAGTCAAGTGCCGCCGATTCAAGTGAGTCAAGTGCCGCCGAGTCAAGTGAGTCAAGTGCCGCCGAGTCAAGTGAGTCAAGTGCCGCCGAGTCAAGTGAGTCAAGTGCCGCCGAGTCAAGTGAGTCAAGTGCCGCCGAGTCAAGTGAGTCAAGTGCCGCCGAGTCAAGTGCCGCCGGGTCAAGTGCGTCAAGTGCGTCAAGTGAGTCAAGTCCCGAGTCGAGTGAATCTAGTACCAAGTCGAGTGAATCAAATGAGTCGAGCCAAATGAGTGAATCCAGTCAAGTCAGTGTATCAAGCCCAGTGACTCGCCGTCGCAGGAGGAGGAGGACTCGTTTGGTTCGCCAGGCTCCGGTGGGTGTTCCCAGACTCCTCGCCCTGCCGGCCCCGCCTCTGCGCCTCGCCCTGCCGGCCCCGCCTCTGCGCCTCGCCTTACCTGCGCCTCTCAAGCTTCGGGAGCCTTTTCCAGTAGCGGTTTCCAGCCCGGAGGCTTTAGCTTTCAATTTCCCCATGAACTTTTTGGGGGGGGGCAATAGGTACCCTAAGAGGGCCATGGAGGTGGCATCTACGTGGACCCTTGCACTACCACCTACACCTGAGAGGGTCATGGAGGTGGTGCCTACATGGACCTTTGCACAACCACCTTCGCCTGAGTTTACCATGTCACTGGTCCTGTCCAGCCCTGTGCTCCCCACGTCTTGGTCCCCTGTTAAGTGTCCTCTGCCCTGGTCCTGTGTTATGTGTACTCTGTCCTGTTCACCTGTCACTTATGCTCCAGCCTGTCTTCCTGCCAAGCATGCTCCGCCCTGGCTACTTGCGGAGCGTGCCTCCCCGTGGTCTCTTGCCCTGCTCTGGTCTCCAGGCCCCAGGTCTCTCCATGGGCCTGGCCCCCTGCCTCTCCACGGGCCTGGCCCTCCATCCCATCCCCCGTCGACCTCCCTCCGGAGCTCTTAGGAGCGTCTGGAAGCCGCTCCTTAGAGGGGGGGTTATGTGACGATCTGCGGCTGGAGTGCCCGCTTGAGCCTCTGGAGGGCACTCTTTCCTAGTTTATTGTTTCCATTATGTTTCACCCTGGACTGATTATGGTTTATTTGTTGCACCTGTTTTAGATTGAGCGTCCCTGATTTAAGCCTGAGTTTTCCCTTTGTTCAGGGCTCAGTATTGTAAGTGTTTGTATGTGTCTGACTGCATTACCTAGCCTTGTTCCAGTTTCCTTGTATTCTAGTGTTTCGGTTCCTTGATTATCTGCCTGTTCCCGGTTTCCCGTTTGCCTTATCCCTGCACGGATTTGATGTTTGTTTGGACTGCTTACCTGGTTTTGACCCCTGCCTGTTTCCTTGTACCTGTCTCTGGATTCTCCTCTTAATAAAGCCTGCGTTTGGATCACCTCTGTCCATGTTCCATGTGCAGTTTCATGACAGCTGTGAAATGGTCAATAGCTAGACAAGTTTGAAATATAATAGTTTTATAGGTAACAGAAAAACAGCAATACTCATCTTTCATGTCGATGTTTCGTAGACATAGCTGAAAGATGTTCTAAAATAAATATCTCATGTAGAAATATCTGTTCATGTTTTTCATAAATTCCTATATGTTTGACCACACTCGGAGACTATAGTTTTTGCAAACTGTACAAAAAGAAACATGATGTCAATTACAAACATACAAAACTGATCACAAGTGGCTTTTCTGTATGGCTCATGTTGTATTAAAATTTTTTTAGCAAGTTGATCACTAGCATTTACTTTTGTGCAATTTTAATTTTAAACAACGAACTTTGTTTAACAGTCTTAATAAATACGCCTCTCTCAGTGCAATAGTCATATGTGATTCTGTTGTAATAGTTTACGTGTAAAACAGCATGCACGTACTTTTTGCGTTAATACTTTGTGTGATTCCACATCGTAGATAGAGGGAAAGTTGCAATTTAGTCAAACATTCTGAAACAGAAATACTTCAGAGTACAAACACTTAAATTATTAATGGTCATTTATTCCTATAAACAATGAATGTTGACGGCTCTCAAAGAAAAGTTTTCACCTAAAACAGACACACATTCAAAATGTGAACCAGTGTCGTCTGCTATCTGAATAGTAATAGTAATAAAACCATCATTTGTGAACTTTTGTGTATTTATTATTATAAACGGTGCTTTTCTTAGTGATTTGGTCTTTTGAATTCATGTATAAAGATTATGTTTTAAAGTTAGACCATAGTCTTTACAAGAGTGTGGAACATTGCATCACTACGGTGTGACAAAATATGTTGGCGTGTAAAAATACATCGAAACATTTAAGCACAACTATTTACACACATACTAAGCAGAATAATATCTAACTGTAGCTTGTGAACATTCCATTATCTATTTATTTGGGGTCAGAGAACAATTAAAAAAAAAAATTTTGTGGTGGATGTAAAAAAATTAGTGCTGCACGATTAATCATATCGCAATCGTAATCGCGATGTCAAGTCTATGCGATTATAAAACGCAAAATGCCGCGATTTTATATGAAATAAACAAATTAGGGCTGTTAATGCAATTAACTCAGCATCTCTTATTTTTTGTCATCCTTTGGCTAGTGTTACATTATCCCGCTCTTATTCGTGCGAATGCCTTTAAACCATTCTTTCACGGCAAGTCAAAAGAGAGCGCGCTGCCTGTGAATGTCCTGACTGTGACTCACAGAAAGAGGTGCGCAAGATTCATGCGCATGCACAGACCGTGCGCCAGAATACAGTTCTCTTTCAAGCTTGAACGAACAATAACACAAACAATTATGCCAAAATGGCGTTTTGTTGAGTATTTTCATAACATAAGAGCAGTCTTATGATGGACGTGAAGAGTTGAGAGAATGATGCGCGTGTGAGATCCGCGGCTCTGTCAACAGTGGCTGCTCTTAAAGGGCCAACAGCAAGCTTTCTGTCAGTAAAGTTTATCAAAGAACAAAGGGAACAGAGAAAATGACTCAGTGCTCATGACTAAATAACTTTTGTAGCTTTAATAAGGATTAGTCTATATATAATTTATAATTTATGCAGCGCAGACTGTTTGATAACTTTATTCAATTTCTGTATATGTCCTACCTGTTAGACAGGAAGGGCACAGATAACACAATAAATATGACATTTATTATGGGTTTATGTGAGGATTGTTTGAAGTTCACTGAAATTAAAAGCTGTTATATTTTTTGAAGCCAAATAAATGTTAAATTTTTTTTTATAGCTTTCAACTGTAATGATGGAATCACTGTAATGCCGGATGGCTATAATTGATGTGGGGGGGGGGGGTCATTTTTATCCAGACATCTATGGTTTATTGATCATTATAGGTATTATCAATCATTTAGTTGTTTAGTTGAGAAATACACATTAATACACAGAATTATCACTAATCTGTGTGTGCATTTTGCTTTAGAACCAAGCAAGTTGACTAATGAAACCATTTGTTTATTATATCGCAATCGCATATCGCAATCGCATTATTGACCTCAATAATCGCAATATGACATTTTCCCCAAATCGTGCAGCCCTAAAAAAAATAAAAGGTATTAGTTAATAACAAACAAAAACTTTAAATCAGCACGAAACCCTAATATTAATAAATAAAATATGGTTTAATTCAAGTTTGATAATGACTTCCATAATATTTTCTTTTAGTAAAAAGCTATGCATGGATCAGCGTGAGGGTGAGACCGAGCAAAGATTACACCAATATTAGCTTTCTCAAACATTGCATGGTTGAGCTATGCCTCAAACTTAGTAATCAACTGTCATTTCTGTAGGTCTGTCAGAAGAAAAATCATCTGGTTTTAAACTCTGCTTTTTCTTAAAAACATTGTGTCAGACGTATTTGGTAACATGATTGCCTCGTTTAATCGTGTATTAAGTACATATTTATCAGGCTGATATTTGTAGAAAGTAAATTTATAAAAGAAAAAAGAACCGGTTAATGGCCTTGTGTGAGAACACAACAGGTATGAAGATATGTTTGGTTTTTTTTATTCTAATTTTAAAAGCTAGATTAATCTTTGAAAAGGTTAATACAGTATTTGATTTTTGGCGGAAAATCTGGAAAACAACCTGACACACGCAGTGTTTTCACCAATTGACCTAAGCCGTTGGCCATCCTTAATGCCGTCATTGTGAGTTGAACTGTTTGGTGTTTTGCAGCACATATTTCTTTTGCAAAAAAAAAACATTGCATCAGACATATCATATATCATATTTTTTACTTTTTACTTGCTAGGAAATTAATTGAAATTGAACCTTTGTATAAATAAGAAAAGTATATTTTAAAAGAAGATTAAAGGAAAAAAGTACCAATTAATGACATTGTGTCAGAACACAGCAAACATGAAGAAGTGCTTTTACATTTTTGTTCAAACTTTAAAGTAAGATTACCCTTTGAAAAGTGTAATACAAATCGTATAGAGTATTTGATTTTGGGGGGAACGTTAACTAGTGTCATTAAACTTAATCTTTGGTTTTAAGGGGAATTAAATAAATTTTAAAAAGTATTTTAATAGCTCAATGGCTTTATTCATAAATATGACCTCATTGGTGTAAAATTAGCTCTGTCGATGTTCTGACGAGTAAGTCCATGGATGCCTCTATGTCGTTCCGCCCATAGATATCATATAAAAACTAGATGCCCTATTGGACGCAAGGGGGTAATCCATCAGCCGGAAGTTGAAGCTGCCTCCGGGGGCCGCCATTGTAGCTGGCTATCACCTGCTGTTAGCATCCCATTGACTCCCATTCATTTTTGCGTCACTTAGACAGCGAATAACTTTACATCTGAGGTGTCCAAAGACTCCATTTGTCCATTATTTATTTCTAAAGAAACACGACAATGTATAAAAGGCTCCATTACTTTGTATCTTACGTTATGGCCCCGTAGAAGCCATTCTTGTAAAAATAGGCTAAAAATTGCGTCATAACCACGCGACTTTATGTCGCACAATAGAGACATTACCGTATAGACAGGAGGAGAAGCTCGCACAGTCTCGCAGGCAGTCTTTTACTGTCTAAAGTCAGCCCATGGCATAGATAGAGTCCATAAAAGCAACGCGACAAAATATTTAAACAACGTTTATGAGGAATTGGAAATAATTCGATATGTGGCAAGTGAATACATATGAAGTAACATTTATCCACGAACTTTAAATTATTTATCTACTACTACACCTACGGGGGATGGGGAAATTAATTATCAGGAAATTATACAGGCAATGGAAGAAGAAAAAAAACATCTCAATGTCTATCGCGGTTAACGTTGTTCCTTTATTTATTTACACATCTACGCTTGAAGATGAATGTGATCCCGTTCGGAAGCCATATGTACAAAATGCCTACATAACGTGAAATAAAGAAAAACGGTTTTGTTCAAGTGTTTGTGACCGTGATTTATTAGCCAAAACTACATGATTTTACACCTAGCTCACAATTCTTTATATATTGGAATATTATATGGTCATGTAATATTGAATGGATACGAAAATGACTCGAGGGGACATTATTATATGGTTCCTGGGCTCATACTAAGAAGTATTTTTTGGATGGGTTATTATTCTGTTTGATGTAGAAGGAAACGAAAAAGAAGGGAAAAAATTATTTGCATATGTGCCTATATTTGAATCATTTTTAATAATTTTGGAAGATTGTGCTGTAGCCTACATGCATTTATTTATCTGTTATGTTTGATTGTATTATGTGTGTGTGTGTGTACTAGCCAAATATTTAAATCTAATAGATATATACATAAACATGTTCAAAATAAACTAAACTAACTAACTAAAATTACTAGAACTGCAGATAGGCTACTCAAACGATTACAATTCTAAAGTAGGCTATTTTAAAGTCGATTTTAGCCACTTCTTTTATCATGTCATATTGTAATTATATAGCGTAATATGTTATATTAAATTAATTATTATAACCACGTCCATGGGGCTGCTTTGACAGGGTCAACCACACACACCCACACTACTCTTAAAATGTTACTGTTATTAAACTGCACATATCTGTCTATATTGTTCATACTGCATACCCATGTGTTTTGCTCATAATGCTACTGTTAATACACTTCAAATATCCTTGGCACAGCTACTAGAAGATTTACAACTGTCAGTCAGGTTGCTCACGTGACATCTACGTCATCAAGCTCAGTTTTATCAGGAAGTGAGTGCCCATGTTTGGCTTCAACATGGCTTCAACTCTCTCCGTTGAAATCAACGGGGTCGCTGTGTCCATTTCTTTTACTGTCTATGGCCGTTTCTCAAAACCAAGAATGCAAAGAATGGACTTGTGTTCTTGGGGAGAACGCTCTTGCTAGTTGTTCTTGGAAGAATGAACTTACAAGGTGACGAGCACACAGAACGCTGCTGACAGTTTGAGGCGATGTGTTCTTGCTGGTATTGCGCAATACCCCCGCACAGCGCCGTCTTCAGTACCCAAACATAACAAGAATTATTGATGATAACAGCCAGGTTTATATCGCCCAAGCCTACCCTCAGCTCAAGGGATTACTCTACAGCTGTACACTCTCGATGTAATATATATTCAAAACAATAAAGCATCGCAATCCTCAGATGTCCCTTGGTTTAAATGAAAATGTTGACACATTAATTAGAATGCAATTATATAATAACAGCGGTAAGAAAAGTAAAACTTTCTTACAGTTGTGGGTCTGGCTTTCTTCTGCCATTTTTGCTCTGCTGCTATGGTCTCTTGACTGTGGGGTAAAACGAGTTTTTAGCATGACTGGCCTGTTGGCTCGCTTATGGAGATTCTTCACTACCGAAAACGTTTTAGCATATTTTCGATTCGCCATAAATCTTCGTAAAATGGCAATATTTCAAATCTACACAGTAGATTTCTCGCATCAAATGTTCTCAGAAGGGAATTTAGTGATGAAATAGCATACAAAATTGTAGAAAAACGACTTACTGTTGTTCTGCCTTTCTGCTCCCTGCTCCTTCCTTGAATGCCGAAATGAATGCTGGGATATTTCTGCCGTCAAGTTCACACAAGTTACCAACCGATGCATCCTCGGTAAAATGGGCGTGTCAAGAACACTTCTGGGATTTTTAACCGTTCTTGCCAAAATGCAAACTTGTGTATTGAGACAGTACTTGGGCAGCGACTGATGACGTTTCACAAGTCCACAAGAACACAAGTACAGACAAGAACGCATATTGAGAAACGGCCTATGATTGGACGCTGTGGCGCAAGAAATGCGGCCGCCATCTTAAACCGGTCATACTCCTATTTGCGTTGCATAGCAGCAGTAGATGCCAGAGCACTGTGCAGCATATTCCTGCTCAAATCGGCGGACCATCACTCGGGGATTACTTTTCACAAGTAAGATTTAACATTTAACATTACTGTACTATTGGTTGTATTTTGTGAACAAAATATTCAATGTGTCCTGTATCGTAGCTACGTGTATGACCTTTGCAGCAAAAAAACCGCGTGAAAATCAGTTCGGTATTCAGCGAGATATGATTAATTAATGACTAAAGGAGAAAGATGGCGCCAGTGTGTTTGTCGGCTTGCCGTCAGCTCCTACCTGCCCGATTACTGTTCTACTTGTCTGTTTTCCTCCTCCTGTCGCTGTGGCAGTGTGCTGATGCCCTTGTGACTTATGATCGCTCCATACTGCTACATATCCGAAACTCTCTAATCTACTGGGTGTCCTGGTCCACACTCCAGAAGCCTTTACTTGACTCGCCGATCATGGGATCTGAGATACACCTGTCACATTGCCATCTCTCCTGCTCGGTCATCGACGCTTTGCCCTGCAGCGCCACCAAGACTGCGCATCCGAAGCGGTGGGGTGAACTCCCTAAACATTCACCCATTGCAACGCTCTCAATCTTCACAGCCTCTGGATTATTTTACAGCTAGAGCCGCGCTACTGAACTGCAGGTCCGTGTCTAATAAGTATTTCATCTTAAATGACTTTTTTATCAAACGTGATCTGGACATGTTGTTGTTAACGGAGGCATGGATTGGCCCCGGTGCTGATGAAACATTTGTTTTTGGCGAACTTTGCCCTACAAACTGTTCATTTATAAGTACGTCAAGGAGATCGGGGAGAGGAGGAGGAGTGGCTTTGATTTTTAAAAATCGACTCAAGGTACTAACACTCCCTGCTGATAGTTTCACCTCCTTTGAAGTACAATGTGTAAAAATGGAATCCGCTACTGCTCCATTGATATGTGCACTTGTATACAGGCCTCCCAAATCAGACAAACATTTCATAAAATAATTCTCAGACTTCTTATCTCATTATGCAACATCTTATGACCGTTTGTTGATTCTGGGTGATTTTAACATTCATGTATGTTGCCCGGGCAAACCCTTGGTTAATGAATTCTGTCATTTAATGGAGTCATTTGGCCTTCTCCAGCACATAGATCAAGCAACCCATGTTCAGGGGCACACTCTAGATCTGATTATGTCGCATGGGTTCTCTATTGAGAACATAAGCTTTGAGGATGCATCCTTCTCCGACCATATGCCTATTATGTTCAATGTTAAACTATCTAACTTACTATATTCAGCCAGATCTTCTGGCCACTACTCTCGTCATATCAACTCCTCTACTGCTACTGAGTTTTCTGAATGTTTTCTGAGAGATGCGGGCAATGCCTCTATCACTGCACATGAACACCTCTTGAGCCCTGATGAGCTAATATCCTCTTTCAATGCTTCTTGCTCAGCTATCCTTGATATTGTGGCCCCTTTGAAACTTAAACGCCCTAATTTTAAATCCCAACCGTGGATGGATGATTCCACTCGCCACCTCAGGCAGATTTCTCGAAGAGCGGAGCGTAAATGGAATAAAGACCACCTCCAAGTCTCTTTAGAAATATTTAAAAACTCTCTGACCAATTACCAAAGTGCAGCAAAAAAAGCCAGGGCTAAGCACTTTTCGGCTATTATCACTAGACATTCTCATCGCCCTAGAATTTTATTTAATACTATCAACTCAATAGTTAACCCACAAGTTTATCCAGAAATTGAGGCATCCATTAATAATTGTGAAGAGTTTGTGAAGTTTTTTACTCTGAAAATCGACCACATCAGAGCACAGTTTGCTCATGTTGTTTCTGAGACCATACCACTCCACCCTATAACTACAGCTACATTTGACCAATTTCAACGACTGTCTTACAATGACTTTCCATTTTTATGCAGATGATTCCCAATTATACATCCCACTAAAATCATGCAACTCAATGCAACTTCTTTTAGATTGCTTAAAATAAATCAAAATTTGGATGAGTAACGACTTTCTTCAGTTGAATGAGAACAAAACTGAAGTTATCATCTTTGGCCCCTCAAGATCAAAAACTGCCACCACCGCTGACCTTGGTCCTCTTGCACCATACGTTAAAACTCACGCACGTAATTTAGGCGTTATTTTTGACTCAGAACTCAATTTAGAAAAACAAGTATCAGCTGTAGTGAAATCCAGTTTCTATCAGTTGTGAATAATTTCCACACTCAAGCCTTTTCTGTTATTCAAAGATTTGGAAAAAGTCATTCATGCCTTCATAACCTCCCGTTTAGACTACTGTAATTCTCTATACTTTGGGCTCCCTCTGACTTTAGTGGCACGGCTTCAGATGGTTCAAAACGCAACGGCCAGAATGCTCACAAACACAAAAAAATGTGAACACATCACACCCGTCCTAGCCTCTTTGCACTGGCTTCCTGTCCAGACTAGGATACAATTTAAAATACTGCTAATGGTTTTTAAATCTCTACGCGCACTGGCCCCAAGCTACTTAGCAGATACCATTCAGCTCCAAGCAACTCTCAGAGCCCTCAGATCTTCCAGTCAGGGCCTGCTGCATGTCCCACGGTCCCGGCTAAAGCGGAAGGGTGACAGAGCCTTCTCTGTTGCTGGCCCACAGCTGTGGAACCGACTGACACCCGAAATCAGAAATGCCCCCCATATTGATATTTTTAAAGCTAGACTTAAAACCCACCTTTTTAAATTGGCCTTTTATGCATCTTAAATGTTTTTCCTGCTAAGTGTGTTTTAACCTGCTGTCTCTCTGCAATGTTTTTTGCCTAAACTAAATGTATTTGTAAATGTATTTCTATTACATGTGTTTTATTACCCTGTGGCCAGTACAACTATGTACAGCACTTTGGTCAGCGCAAGCTGTTTTAAATGTGCTATAGAAATAAACTTTACTTACTTACTACTTACTAATTAAATGCGCTGGCAGCTCATTGCACCTGCCAAACAGATTACACTGAGCGGAGCGGGTGACCGGTTTAAGATGGCGGCCCCACGGCTCGTCCGCGCCAATAGGCAGTAGCGGTCGATAGGGCGTCTATCTATATGATGTCTATGGTTCCGCCATCTTGAAAAACTATAATAGCGGAGAGGGACAAAAAGCACTAGGCTACCTCAACGCGTTTCTACAACACGTTTTCATTCAGAGCCGGCTGACTGAAACCATCTGAAACGGACACAAGGAGGTCAGTGAGAGGCGCTTGTCACTCCCCCGGCAAATTTGAAAGATTGCACGTCACTTCATAATGCAATCCTCGTAGCTATGATAAAGCTTAAAAATTTAATCTAAAAGGAAACGCGACCGGCAAATTCAAAACGAGGGTAAATATCGGGGTGGCTTTTCCCAGGTGGATAGAGCTAATGAAGGAGAAAGACTTTGAAAGGGACACTGAAGTCCTGATTTCTCCTCGACAGTTAAGTCAGTGTTATGGTCTAAATAACAAGCTTTTTCATTCCGTGGTTGTGTAATTCATTATTTAGGCAACATAACGGTAGAACGTGTATAGTTAAACTCGATGAAGTGCAATTGGACGACATGTCGTAGCTTCTTGGCACATAGCGGTTACCGTAGTTGCAACATGCATTTGAAAAAGCGAAGCGCTAGAGAGCACTATGCGTTACAATGCAAAATACAATTTCACCGCTAGATGGGGAAATTCCTACACCGCGTACCTTTTAAGGACTAAGCTATAGGGTATTTAACAAAAAGCCTCCAAAAATGGAGGAGGTCAAAGGGGCATGTTTCCTGCTATAGTATCATCAGCTCTCCCCAAAGTCTGTTCATGCGGACAACAGACAGCCTGTCGCATCAACAAATGCTAACATTTTAAACTTCTACATATATTTTGAGTAGATAACCGATAGTATATTCTCAGTGAAGGGTTTCACCCTGTGTGCTTCCACAATGAATAAGGATAGTTTGAGAGATGCAAGAAAAGTAAATATGATATATCTTATACGTACAATAGGTCATAGCTTTGAATTAAGACGAGTAAAATTAAATATTCGCTCAAGACAAACTTATGCTGCGTCATGGAGCACAGAGGCACATTGCGTCTCTGAAAATGTGTGGTGATTTTCTAAATGATACAACTTAATCTAAATAAGAGCAAAGTAGAGTCCTGGGGTTTCTTTTAAAACAACAAAAACATTGTGACAACATGTTTAAACATGGACAAAAATACTGTTTGAAATAAGATCTAAGACGCCAAAGCGCAGTTCTTGATTTATAACATTTTTTATTTTATTTTTTGAACAAACGATGTTTAGTAAAAATAATACCTTGTATGAAAATCATTTATATCATACAGAAGTAGAAGATACGATTTTAATAAAACTTTACAGATTTGATTTAAACGGTCTTTTAATTTTAAAAGATCTGATTTAAAATTTTAAGATTATGCTTTTAAACGAGTTTAATATGAATAAAACAGTGGAAAGGAGACTAACTTTGCATATGCTGGGGCCATCGTGACCCCAGAGGCTCATCTGTCCTGTCACTCCTCTTGTCTCTGTGAGGGTGTGAAGCTTCATCTCACCCTGTAGTTTATCCCTGAAGGATCTGGGAGGGTTTTTGTTTATGACATCTTAAACTATTTGTTGTTTTTTATCATTGCAAGTAGTTAATATCATACACCATGTGTCAAAATGATTTATGACCCTATGATTGACAGGTGGGCGTGGCTTTCCTTTGATCTTCCCCCACCCCTTCCGGTTCCTCCCCTTCCTGTCCCGCCCATTGTCCCACCCCTTCCGGTTCCTCCCCTTCCTGTTACCTTTGACCTAGTTCCGCCCCTTCCTGTTACCTTTGACCTAGTTTCCGCCCCTTCCGGTTACACTTTCTGTCAAAATGATGGATGGTTACCTTTGACCTAGTTCCGCCCCTTCCGGTTACACTTTCTGTCAAAATGATGGATGGTTACCTTTGACCTAGTTCCGCCCCTTGCGGTTACAGCTTCTGTCAAAATGATGGATGTGTGACAGTTAGTTTGATTGTTTGATCAAGAAAAGGGAGGTATTGGCCTTGTTAACATAAGCTTTGATGTTACAGTTACAAAGTGATGTGACAGTTAGTTTGAGATGTGATTGTTTGAAGTTGGTGTTTTGGTCACCGCATCCCTGAGCTTTATCAAGGGGAGCTGTGAAAGTGATAAGAAAAAAATGTACAACTATTCACTGGACCAAGCATTATGTTCATTTAAATAAAATGGTGAAAGTTTATCTGTTCTGTAAAAAAGAATATAAAATAAAATCTCACACAAAAAGTTGAAATAAATGTACAACTATTCACTGAACCAAGCATTTCAGTTTAAATAAAATGGAGCCACAAAAATAAAAAATGTACAACTATTCACTGAACCAAGCATTTCAGTTTAAATAAAATGGTGAAAGTTTATCTGTTCTTTAAAAGAATATAAAATAAAACCTCACACAAAAAGTTTAAATAAAATGGAGTCACAAAAATATTCCAAACAGTTAAAAATGTATTAGAGAGTTGAAGAAAAAAACATACAGCTTATGTAAAACCTCACACAAAAAGTTTAAATAAAATGGAGTCACAAAAATATTCCAAACAGTTAAAAATGTATTAGAGAGTTGAAGAAAAAACATACAGCTTATGTAAAACCTCACACAAAAAGTTTAAATAAAATGGAGCCACAAAAGTATTGCAAACAATCCAATGTATGAATGATCTGACTCTGTCTCAAAAACATAGGGAGCACGCGCGTCTATGTGTGTGTGTGTGTGTGTCAAAGCAGGAATTCCCCCCCCCCCCTCCGCATTGCTGAGGACCTTGAAAGTTTATCTCACACAGAAGTTGAAAAAGCATTATGTTCATTTAAATGAAATGATTATAAAATTTACATTTAGTCATTCACAAATATTTGACACTAACTCAAGTTGAAAAACCATGCTGTTCAATTAAAAGTATATAAATTAAACAAAAATAAAATCATCTTACTGTTTCACCATGGTTGAAAAAAACCCACAAGTGTTTCCCCTGAAGTCTTTTCTCTCTGTCACACCAGCGTGTGGCTGGCCTGGTATCTGTTTTTGTGACACGTTCCTGAGCCCATTGAAAAGCATTGTGTTCCTTTAGAAGTGTATAAATTAAAATATATCATATATAAAATAAATAGTTTACTAATTGTTGTTCATTTAAAATCTTACTAAATTACTGAAGTTGAAAATCATGCCGTTCATTAAAAAATCTTACTAAATTAATGAAGTTGAAAAGCATTCTGTTCATTTAAAATAAATATTTTACAAATGTACTGTAGCAATTATGTTAGATTTAGATAAAAATAAAATCATCTTACATTTTCACCAGGTTTGAAGTAGCTCCTATCACATAGATGTCCATATTGACCATTTAAAGTTGAAAAGAACCCCAGAGTATTTCTCTCTTTCTCTCTCTCTCACACCAGCGTTTGACAGTCAGAGGGCTGTGTTCAGTGATCAGAATGAGACTGTGAATGTTTGCTAAATTTATTTAATAGTGTATAAGCATTAAAAGTTTGAAATAGTTTCAAACTTATTCAATGAATTCATAAAAAACAATTATGCTATATCGATGGTCTCTGGGGAAAACTTGACTATATTTTTTTATTTATCAGGGTGCATGTAAAGAACTTTGAAATTTGCGGCTCTCACAAGTTATCTCACACATTGTGTGAAATGTTTAATAATTCCTCAAGTAGTATCTGTGAGAAAATCCCCACATAGGCCTATCTGTAGTGAGAGAGCAACAATGAAGACTTTTAGAATCTGTGATGCCTCAGGCCGAGCCCCATTGATAGCCTGCTTATAAGCTCCTTCCGATCACCAGCACATCTTCAGAGAAATACGTTACTTTACAATAATGTTAGCTTCAGGATATAGGGTGACAGAGCAGATGAGCCTCTGTGCATCACGTAATGTTAGTCTGCTAACGCCTTTCCAGAGCCAAAGTTTTGTTCGTACTAAATTTATTTCAAAGCATAATCGTAAAAGTTTAAATATGATCTTTTAAAAATGAAAAGATTGTTTAAATGAAATCTTTACATCTTTACAATCTTTTTTTTTAACGGTGACCCAAAGTATAATTGTTATTAATATAACCATAATGATTTTTGTACTGTAACAGCATATTCTACCCCGTACACCTAAACACGACCATCACAGAAAACTGCATTTTTACATTGTTTTTTACATACTGTTTTGCACTCTCACACACTAAGTTGGTTCCATAAACTCAAATAAAGTATATAACTCAATGTATAATGACAAAATGTATTCAAACAATTTAACCTTAGTTTTAGCTAAATAATATATATAAAAATTATATATATATACAAATATAAAATATAAAAACTCCTTACATTTTCATAGAACTGAAGAAGTAGTAGAAACTAACAATAAAAAAACAAATAGTTTAAGAAGTCATAAACAAAAACCCTCCCAGATCCTTCAGGGATAAACTACAGGGTGAGATGAAGCTTCACACCCTCACAGAGACGAGAGGAGTGACAGGCCAGATGAGCCTCTGGGGTCACAATGCCCCAGCATATGCAAAGTTAGTCTGCTTTCCACTGTTTTATTCATATTAAACTTGTTTAATTAAAAGCATAATCTTAAAATTTTAAATGAGATCTTTTCAAATTAAAAGACCGTTTAAATCAAATCTGTAAAGTTTTATTAAAATCGTATCTTCTATTTATCTTCTACTTCTGTATGATATAAATGAATTTAATAAATTTAACCTAAGGTATTATTTTTTTACTAAACATCGTTTGTTCAAAAAATAAAATACATTTTTTTTATAAATCAAGAATTGTGCTTTGGCGTCTTAGATCTTATTTCAAACTGTATTTTTGTCCATGCGACATGAAACATGTTGTCACAATGTTTTTGTTGTTTTAAAAGAAATCCCAGGACTCTACATTGCTCTTATTTAGATTAAATTGTATCATTTAGAAAATCACCACACATGTTCAGAGACGCGATGTGCCTCTGTGGTCCATGAGTAATAAGTAAAGTTTGTCTTGAGCGAATATTTAATTTTACTCGTCTTAATTCAAAGCATGATCTTACTTTTTCTACGGTAGCTATGATCTATTGTACGTATAAGATCATTTTTACTTTTCTTGTATCTCCCAAACTATCCTTATTCATTGTGGAAACACACAGGGTGAACCCCTTTACTGAGAGTATACTATCGGTTATCTACTCAAAATATATGTAGAATTTTAAAATGTTAGCCTTTGTTGATGCGACAGGCCACATGAACAGACTTTGGAGAGAGCTGATGATACTATAGCGGGAAGCATGCCCCTTTGACCTCCTCCATTTTTGTAGGCTTTTTGTTAAATACCCTATAGCTTAGTCCTTAATGGTACGCTGTGTAGAAATTTCCCCATCTAGCGGTGATATTGTATTTTGCATTCAAACGCATAGTGCTCTCTAGCGCTTCGCTTTTTCAAATGCGTATTGCAACTACGGTAACCGCTATGTGCCAAGAAGCTACGCCCTGTCGTCCAATTGCACTTCATCGAGTTTAACTATACACGTTTTACCGTTATGTTGCCTATATAATGAATTACACAACCACGGAATGAAAAAGCTTGTAATTTAGACCATAACACTGACTTAACTGTCGAGGAGAAAGCAGGACTTCGGTGTCCCTTTCAAAGTCTTTCTCCTTCATTAGCTCTATCCACCTGGGAAAAGCCACCCCCATATTTACCCTCGTTTTGAATTTGCCGGTCGCGTTTCCTTTTAGATTAAATTTTTAAGCTTTATCATGGCTACGAGGATTGCATTATGAAGTGCCGTGCAATCTTTCAAGCGCCTCTCACTGACCGCTTCAGTGGTTTCAGTCAGCCGGCTCTGAACGAAAAGGTTGGCTAGTTGAGCTAGGCTAGTGCTTTTTGTCCCTCTCTGCTATTATAGTTTTTCAAGATGGCGGAACGACATGGAGGCCTCCATGGACTTACCCGTACCATGTAAATAAAGATAAGAAATTCTTTGCTTACGAGGATAAGTCAGTTCGTTGGCAAAGGTAATTTTACACCAACGAGAAAATATTTATGAATAAAGACATTGATTTTAGCTAATACAATACTTTATAAAAAAAACTACCATAAGTTTAATTTCAGATGTGTAAATTACGAAACTCAATTTTTTAACCGAGTGAATCTACGCATGAGAGATCTTCATAAGTCATAACTTCAAACCAAAAGATTAAAAACCAAAGATTAAGCTAAATGACACTAGGTTCCAGCGCACCTAAAAAGTTAAAAAGTTAAAATCATGCATACGTGTTGTGTTCTGACACAAGGCCATTAGCTGATTCTTTTTGTTTTATAAATTTACTTTACTGATTTCTACAAATATCAGCCTGATAATATGTACTTAATACACGATGAAACAAGATAATCATGCTACCAATTACGTCTGACACAATGTTTTTAAGAAAAGTAGAGTTTTAAAATGCAACTAAACCAGATGATTTTTCTTTTGACAAACCTACAGAAATGCATGTCGATTACTAAGTTTCAGGCATAGTGCAAACATGCAATGTTCGAGAAAGTGTAATCTTTGCGAGGTCTCACCCACAAACGCAAAACTTTGTGTTGGGAAAATATTATGGAAGTAATTTTCAAACCGTAATTATATTACATTTATATTTTATTACTATTATGGTTTCATGTTGATTTAAAGTATTTGTTATTAATTAATACCTTTATGTTTATCTAACAATTCAATATCCAGCTCAAAATTTTGTTCAAAAATTGATCTCTGATCCCAAATAATTAGATAATGTAATGCTCACAAGCCACAGATATTCTCCTTCATAGTATGTGTGTAAATAGTAGTGCTTAAATCTTTGGCTGTATTTTGTCACCCTCATGCTGATCCATGCATAGCTTTTTACTAAAAGAAAATATTATGGAAGTCATTATCAAACTTGAATTAAAACATATTTTATTTATTAATATTAGGCTTTCGTGCTGATTTAAAGTTTTTTATTTGTTATTAACTAATACCTTTTTTTTTTTTTTTTTACATCCACCACAATTTTTTTTTCAAAAATTGTTCTCTGACCCCAAATAAACAGATAATGGAATCTTCACAAGCTACAGTTAGATATTATTCTGCTTAGTATGTGTGTAAATAGTTGTGCTTAAATGTTTCGATGTATTTTTACACGCCAACATATTCTGTCACACCGTAGTGATGTAAAGTTCCACACTCTTGTAAAGACTATGGTCTAACTTTAAAACATAATCTTTATACATGAATTCAAAAGACCAAATCACTAAGAAAAGTACCGTTTAAAATAATAAATACACAAAAGTTCACAAATGATGGTTTTATTACTATTACTATTCAGATAGCAGACGACACTGGTTCACATTTTGAATGTGTGTCTGTTTTAGGTGAAGACTTTTCTTTGAGAGCCGTCGACATTCATTGTTTATAGGAATAAATGACCATTGATAATTTAAGTGTTTGTACTCTGAAGTATTTCTGTTTGAGAATGTTTGACTAAATTGCAACTTTCCCTCTATCTACGATGTGGAATCACACAAAGTATTAACGCAAAAAGTATGTGCATGCTGTTTTACACGTTACAACAGAATCACATATGATTATTGCACTGAGAGAGGCGTATTCATTAAGACTGTTAAACAAATCGGTTTAAACCTGCAGATAACATTGCACAAAGTAAATTCTAGTGATCAACTTTCTAAAAAGCAAATACAACATGAGCCATACAGAAAAGCCACTTGTGATCAGTTTTGTATGTTTGTAATTGACATCATGTTTCTTTTTGTACAGTTTGCAAAAACTATAGTCTCCGAGCGTGGTCAAACATATAGGAATTTATGAAAAACATGAACAGATATTTCTACATGAGATATTTATTTTAGAACATCTTTCAGCTATGTCTACGAAACATCGACATGAAAGATGAGTATTGCTGTTTTTCTGTTACCTATAAAACTATTATACTTCAAACTCGTCTAGCTATTGCCCATTTCACAGCACAGTCGGTTATTTTTTCTACGTGGCTAAACAACGGTTAAGCTAATGAATTACCGTTGAAAGGCGGGATGATTCATTTTTTATTCCGTCTACACCGATACTTTGACACAAGAGTTTTAGTCAGGGGGTCTTTTAGGCCTGATCCAGAAAACAGACATTGTGTTTTATGTCTTAATAATCGTTCTTCTTTTTATGAAAAGTAAGCAGTTTTTGGCCTCATCATCAAAAATGTTTAAACATATTGTAAATATCAATTGTTATATAAATTATATGTGAAACACGCTCAGTCGCATTAGAGTCGGATTCTTGTTTATATTGAAGTTTTTATTGAACCGCTAGTGTTCTTAAATTGTTTACCACGGTTTCATTTTTAACAACACAATCGTAACACTTTTCGTATTTTGTACGATGTTTTCTTTACACTCTCACCCCATGGATATCGGTTTCCTACAGTTAGCTGTAATGTTGGTGAACTCTAGGCCTTCTCTTTTTCATATACGGCAGTATTTGCATGAATTGGCTTGATTTAATAAAATGATGGTTTAAACCACATTATATTATTATACCATTTTTAAATTGCGCTTAAATGTATATTTAATATTTTAACCCTTTATGCAAATATAGAATAGGCCTACCGCACAAGGATCTCTGAAATATTTTTTTCGTGTAAAACATCTATGTAGATCTATGTTTTTAAAAATACAAAGACATCTTTCTACCAGCGACCCTCAAAATCTGGGCATACAACAAAACACAGTGCATCCGTGTAGCTACGATGATTGATCAGAAAATTACTTTTGTCGCTTTGTTTGAAGAAACACTTTAATCAGCTGGTGCTTGATAACTATTAAACAACCCTCAATTCGGTAATGATGCGATATTGATATCGCGTTTTAATTTCAACTCAATGCGCTAAAGGTCTATAACTGAACTTTAACGTCTTAATATTTGGTAAAAGTTAACTTAAAGCCTTACTTTCTAAACGCTTTTTACGGAACTTGTTGCGAACATTCACTCAGCCATATGTTTAAAAAATATATATATTGGTGTAATTAATAGAATTCTCTCTGGCGGTATATGCATAACTTCTCCATTACTTATGATTCAATGAGGCTTTAATCCTACGTAACAGTTTACGATGTCATGACGATGACACCCCTATACAACTCCTCCTACGGGCGGGTGAGCACTATCAGTTGTCCTGATAAACTCTACACAGAGCCCAGCCTCAGTTATCGCACGCAAGCCGGTTTCTCCTAACTGTTTGTGTGTGTGTGTGGTGGTAACGCTGCTAAACCTGGTTTCGACGCTACAGACGGTTGCTTCAAATGGATTCAAAATCGTAAAAAACGCTGACTGTTGGGTCTACTGCTACATCTCATTAATCAGAAGTTGAAGGAACATTTGGAAGGAACCGTGGTAAACATTTGGTTGGCCTGCTAAAGCTTGCTTCGACATTCCTGTTTGTTTGAACCTACCGCAAACTAGTCTTCTACGACTCATCATAGCATTTGTCCTAAACAGGTGCGGGTTAAAATCACAGCCTGAGACTATTCAAGGAACACTCGGGGCTATTCTGCGCGAATTAAAAGACGAGCCATTCATCGGTACTAAACTACAAGAAATCAGAGACGAGCTTTTGGACAAATCCAGCAAGGAGATCGTCTCCGACGTCGTCGACCTCTGGCGAGGTTTCTCAATCGTGAATGGAGAGTGACCAAACCCCCACCAGCATGGCTGCTGCCTTTAGCCGAAAGAGTTACATGGAATTCATGTTTAAAGGACATTACAGAACCCAGCTGATTTCATTAATGGAAAGAGTCATCGAGTATTCAAGTGAATCGGATGATGATGATGATGATGATGATGACGACGTTAATGTTGAAACCAAGCGTGTAAGAAATCTCAAGAAACATATGAGATTGATAAGAGGTACGCCTGATTCTTGGGGTGAATTATCAAACATATGTGTCAACGGTATTGAGCCGCCGTCTGTACTTGTAAAAGATGCTCTGGTTATGATGCTTGAATGCAGCTGTGAGTTAGAAATCCCCGATGTACTCTGTATGTGTACGTATGTGGCCGATGTATGTAAGCTAATGATACCAAAACTAAAAGACAATGACGAGGATGACACGTCCAGAGTTATCGAAATGTTTGTCAATTACATCATAGATCGTAACATGATGGATTGCAGAAATTTCATCTACTGGTTAGACTATCAATGATGTTATTGTTACCCCTTTTTTCACTAGCCTCTAATGTCATTATATCATTTAGAGTTTTGTACGACCATTATTTATTTTATTAATTCTTTTATTATATTACTTATAACATGTAGTCATTATCTATCCTGTTTTTACTGATTGTAATATTAGATGTGTCATTTTAATAAAAAGGTTGAACCACTATGCATGTGTGTGTGTGTTATTTCTTTTACAGAGGTCGAAACGAGAACATGTCGGAGCTTTTGAAAAAGCTTATTATAGACCGTCTAACCCTGAGTCTTTAGGCGGTTAAAAACGTTTAAAAGACGCAGTCTTAAAGGATAATGGAGTTCGACTAAGTGATAAGAGGTTTCGGATCGGTTGTCTTCAGGAATTCTATTAATTACACCAATATATATATTTTTTAAACATATGGCTGAGTGAATGTTCGCAACAAGTTCCGTAAAAAGCGTTTAGAAAGTAAGGCTTTAAGTTAACTTTACCAAATATTAAGACGTTAAAGTTCAGTTATAGACCTTTAGCGCATTGAGTTGAAATTAAAACGCGATATCAATATCGCATCATTACCGAATTGAGGGTTGTTTAATAGTTATCAAGCACCAGCTGATTAAAGTGTTTCTTCAAACAAAGCGACAAAAGTAATTTTCTGATCAATCATCGTAGCTACACGGATGCACTGTGTTTTGTTGTATGCCCAGATTTTGAGGGTCGCTGGTAGAAAGATGTCTTTGTATTTTTAAAAACATAGATCTACATAGATGTTTTACACGAAAAAAATATTTCAGAGATCCTTGTGCGGTAGGCCGATTCTATATTTGCATAAAGGGTTAAAATATAAAATATACATTTAAGCGCAATTTAAAAATGGTATAATAATATAATGTGGTTTAAACCATCATTTTATTAAATCAAGCCAATTCATGCAAATACTGCCGTATATGAAAAAGAGAAGGCCTAGAGTTCACCAACATTACAGCTAACTGTAGGAAACCGATATCCATGGGGTGAGAGTGTAAAGAAAACATCGTACAAAATACGAAAAGTGTTACGATTGTGTTGTTAAAAATGAAACCGTGGTAAACAATTTAAGAACACTAGCGGTTCAATAAAAACTTCAATATAAACAAGAATCCGACTCTAATGCGACTGAGCGTGTTTCACATATAATTTATATAACAATTGATATTTACAATATGTTTAAACATTTTTGATGATGAGGCCAAAAACTGCTTACTTTTCATAAAAAGAAGAACGATTATTAAGACATAAAACACAATGTCTGTTTTCTGGATCAGGCCTAAAAGACCCCCTGACTAAAACTCTTGTGTCAAAGTATCGGTGTAGACGGAATAAAAAATGAATCATCCCGCCTTTCAACGGTAATTCATTAGCTTAACCGTTGTTTAGCCACGTAGAAAAAATAACCGACTGTGCTGTGAAATGGGCAATAGCTAGACGAGTTTGAAGTATAATAGTTTTATAGGTAACAGAAAAACAGCAATACTCATCTTTCATGTCGATGTTTCGTAGACATAGCTGAAAGATGTTCTAAAATAAATATCTCATGTAGAAATATCTGTTCATGTTTTTCATAAATTCCTATATGTTTGACCACGCTCGGAGACTATAGTTTTTGCAAACTGTACAAAAAGAAACATGATGTCAATTACAAACATACAAAACTGATCACAAGTGGCTTTTCTGTATGGCTTATGTTGTATTTGCTTTTTAGAAAGTTGATCACTAGAATTTACTTTGTGCAATGTTATCTGCAGGTTTAAACCGATTTGTTTAACAGTCTTAATGAATACGCCTCTCTCAGTGCAATAATCATATGTGATTCTGTTGTAACGTGTAAAACAGCATGCACATACTTTTTGTGTTAATACTTTGTGTGATTCCACATCGTAGATAGAGGGAAAGTTGCAATTTAGTCAAACATTCTCAAACAGAAATACTTCAGAGTACAAACACTTAAATTATCAATGGTCATTTATTCCTATAAACAATGAATGTCGACGGCTCTCAAAGAAAAGTCTTCACCTAAAACAGACACACATTCAAAATGTGAACCAGTGTCGTCTGCTATCTGAATAGTAATAGTAATAAAACCATCATTTGTGAACTTTTGTGTATTTATTATTTTAAACGGTACTTTTCTTAGTGATTTGGTCTTTTGAATTCATGTATAAAGATTATGTTTTAAAGTTAGACCATAGTCTTTACAAGAGTGTGGAACTTTACATCACTACGGTGTGACAGAATATGTTGGCGTGTAAAAATACATCGAAACATTTAAGCACAACTATTTACACACATACTAAGCAGAATAATATCTAACTGTAGCTTGTGAAGATTCCATTATCTGTTTATTTGGGGTCAGAGAACAATTTTTGAAAAAAAAATTGTGGTGGATGTAAAAAAAAAAAAAAAAGGTATTAGTTAATAACAAATAAAAAACTTTAAATCAGCACGAAAGCCTAATATTAATAAATAAAATATGGTTTAATTCAAGTTTGATAATGACTTCCATAATATTTTCTTTTAGTAAAAAGCTATGCATGGATCAGCATGAGGGTGACAAAATACAGCCAAAGATTTAAGCACTACTATTTACACACATACTATGCAGGAGAATATCTGTGGCTTGTGAGCATTACATTATCTAATTATTTGGGATCAGAGATCAATTTTTGAACAAAATTTTGAGCTGGATATTGAATTGTTAGATAAAAATAAAGGTATTAATTAATAACAAATACTTTAAATCAACATGAAACCATAATAGTAATAAAATATAAATGTAATATAATTACGGTTTGAAAATTACTTCCATAATATTTTCCCAACACAAAGTTTTGCGTTTGTGGGTGAGCCCTCGCAAAGATTACACTTTCTCGAACATTGCATGTTTGCACTATGCCTGAAACTTAGTAATCGACATGCATTTCTGTAGGTTTGTCAAAAGAAAAATCATCTGGTTTAGTTGCATTTTAAAACTCTACTTTTCTTAAAAACATTGTGTCAGACGTAATTGGTAGCATGATTATCTTGTTTCATCGTGTATTAAGTACATATTATCAGGCTGATATTTGTAGAAATCATTAAAGTAAATTTATAAAACAAAAAGAATCAGCTAATGGCCTTGTGTCAGAACACAACACGTATGCATGATTTTAACTTTTTAACTTTTTAGGTGCGCTGGAACCTAGTGTCATTTAGCTTAATCTTTGGTTTTTAATCTTTTGGTTTGAAGTTATGACTTATGAAGATCTCTCATGCGTAGATTCACTCGGTTAAAAAATTGAGTTTCGTAATTTACACATCTGAAATTAAACTTATGGTAGTTTTTTTTATAAAGTATTGTATTAGCTAAAATCAATGTCTTTATTCATAAATATTTTCTCGTTGGTGTAAAATTACCTTTGCCAACGAACTGACTTATCCTCGTAAGCAAAGAATTTCTTATCTTTATTTACATGGTACGGGTAAGTCCATGGAGGCCTCCATGTCGTTCCGCCATCTTGAAAAACTATAATAGCAGAGAGGGACAAAAAGCACTAGCCTAGCTCAACTAGCCAACCTTTTCGTTCAGAGCCGGCTGACTGAAACCACTGAAGCGGTCAGTGAGAGGCGCTTGAAAGATTGCACGGCACTTCATAATGCAATCCTCGTAGCCATGATAAAGCTTAAAAATTTAATCTAAAAGGAAACGCGACCGGCAAATTCAAAACGAGGGTAAATATGGGGGTGGCTTTTCCCAGGTGGATAGAGCTAATGAAGGAGAAAGACTTTGAAAGGGACACCGAAGTCCTGCTTTCTCCTCGACAGTTAAGTCAGTGTTATGGTCTAAATTACAAGCTTTTTCATTCCGTGGTTGTGTAATTCATTATATAGGCAACATAACGGTAGAACGTGTATAGTTAAACTCGATGAAGTGCAATTGGACGACAGGGCGTAGCTTCTTGGCACATAGCGGTTACCGTAGTTGCAATACGCATTTGAAAAAGCGAAGCGCTAGAGAGCACTATGCGTTTGAATGCAAAATACAATATCACCGCTAGATGGGGAAATTTCTACACAGCGTACCATTAAGGACTAAGCTATAGGGTATTTAACAAAAAGCCTACAAAAATGGAGGAGGTCAAAGGGGCATGCTTCCCGCTATAGTATCATCAGCTCTCTCCAAAGTCTGTTCATGTGGCCTGTCGCATCAACAAAGGCTAACATTTTAAAATTCTACATATATTTTGAGTAGATAACCGATAGTATACTCTCAGTAAAGGGGTTCACCCTGTGTGTTTCCACAATGAATAAGGATAGTTTGGGAGATACAAGAAAAGTAAAAATGATCTTATACGTACAATAGATCATAGCTACCGTAGAAAAAGTAAGATCATGCTTTGAATTAAGACGAGTAAAATTATATATTCGCTCAAGACAAACTTTACTTATTACTCATGGACCACAGAGGCACATCGCGTCTCTGAACATGTGTGGTGATTTTCTAAATGATACAATTTAATCTAAATAAGAGCAATGTAGAGTCCTGGGATTTCTTTTAAAACAACAAAAACATTGTGACAACATGTTTCATGTCGCATGGACAAAAATACAGTTTGAAATAAGATCTAAGACGCCAAAGCACAATTCTTGATTTATAAAAAAAATGAAATTCATTTTTTGAACAAACGATGTTTAGTAAAAAAATAATACCTTAGGTTAAATTTATTAAATTCATTTATATCATACAGAAGTAGAAGATAAATAGAAGATACGATTTTAATAAAACTTTACAGATTTGATTTAAACGGTCTTTTAATTTGAAAAGATCTCATTTAAAATTTTAAGATTATGCTTTTAATTAAGCAAGTTTAATATGAATAAAACAGTGGAAAGCAGACTAACTTTGCATATGCTGGGGCATTGTGACCCCAGAGGCTCATCTGGCCTGTCACTCCTCTCGTCTCTGTGAGGGTGTGAAGCTTCATCTCACCCTGTAGTTTATCCCTGAAGGATCTGGGAGGGTTTTTGTTTATGACATCTTAAACTATTTGTTTTTTTATTGTTAGTTTCTACTACTTCTTCAGTTCTATGAAAATGTAAGGAGTTTTTATATTTTATATTTGTATATATATATAATTTTTATATATATTATTTAGCTAAAACTAAGGTTAAATTGTTTGAATACATTTTGTCATTATACATTGAGTTATATACTTTATTTGAGTTTATGGAACAAACTTAGTGTGTGAGAGTGCAAAACAGTATGTAAAAAACAATGTAAAAATGCAGTTTTCTGTGATGGTCGTGTTTAGGTGTACGGGGTAGAATATGCTGTTACAGTACAAAAATCATTATGGTTATATTAATAACAATTATACTTTGGGTCACCGTTAAAAAAAAAGATTGTAAAGATGTAAAGATTTCATTTAAACAATCTTTTCATTTTTAAAAGATCATATTTAAACTTTTATGATTATGCTTTGAAATAAATTTAGTACGAACAAAACTTTGGCTCTGGAAAGGCGTTAGCAGACTAACATTACGTGATGCACAGAGGCTCATCTGCTCTGTCACCCTATATCCTGAAGCTAACATTATTGTAAAGTAACGTATTTCTCTGAAGATGTGCTGGTGATCGGAAGGAGCTTATAAGCAGGCTATCAATGGGGCTCGGCCTGAGGCATCACAGATTCTAAAAGTCTTCATTGTTGCTCTCTCACTACAGATAGGCCTATGTGGGGATTTTCTCACAGATACTACTTGAGGAATTATTAAACATTTCACACAATGTGTGAGATAACTTGTGAGAGCCGCAAATTTCAAAGTTCTTTACATGCACCCTGATAAATAAAAAAATATAGTCAAGTTTTCCCCAGAGACCATCGATATAGCATAATTGTTTTTTATGAATTCATTGAATAAGTTTGAAACTATTTCAAACTTTTAATGCTTATACACTATGAAATAAATTTAGCAAACATTCACAGTCTCATTCTGATCACTGAACACAGCCCTCTGACTGTCAAACGCTGGTGTGAGAGAGAGAGAAAGAGAGAAATACTCTGGGGTTCTTTTCAACTTTAAATGGTCAATATGGACATCTATGTGATAGGAGCTACTTCAACCCTGGTGAAAATGTAAGATGATTTTATTTTTATCTAAATCTAACATAATTGCTACAGTAAATTTGTAAAATATTTATTTTAAATGAACAGAATGCTTTTCAACTTCATTAATTTAGTAAGATTTTTTAATGAACGGCATGATTTTCAACTTCAGTAATTTAGTAAGATTTTAAATGTACAACAATTAGTAAACTATTTATTTTATATATGATATATTTTAATTTATACACTTCTAAAGGAACACAATGCTTTTCAATGGGCTCAGGAACGTGTCACAAAAACAGATACCAGGCCAGCCACACGCTGGTGTGACAGAGAGAAAAGACTTCAGGGGAAACACTTGTGGGTTTTTTTCAACCATGGTGAAACAGTAAGATGATTTTATTTTTGTTTAATTTATATACTTTTAATTGAACAGCATGGTTTTTCAACTTGAGTCAGTGTCAAATATTTGTGAATGACTAAATGTAAATTTTATAATCATTTCATTTAAATGAACATAATGCTTTTTCAACTTCTGTGTGAGATAAACTTTCAAGGTCCTCAGCAATGCGGAGGGGGGGGGGGGAATTCCTGCTTTGACACACACACACACACACATAGACGCGCGTGCTCCCTATGTTTTTGAGACAGAGTCAGATCATTCATACATTGGATTGTTTGCAATACTTTTGTGGCTCCATTTTATTTAAACTTTTTGTGTGAGGTTTTACATAAGCTGTATGTTTTTTCTTCAACTCTCTAATACATTTTTAACTGTTTGGAATATTTTTGTGACTCCATTTTATTTAAACTTTTTGTGTGAGGTTTTATTTTATATTCTTTTAAAGAACAGATAAACTTTCACCATTTTATTTAAACTGAAATGCTTGGTTCAGTGAATAGTTGTACATTTTTTATTTTTGTGGCTCCATTTTATTTAAACTGAAATGCTTGGTTCAGTGAATAGTTGTACATTTATTTCAACTTTTTGTGTGAGATTTTATTTTATATTCTTTTTTACAGAACAGATAAACTTTCACCATTTTATTTAAATGAACATAATGCTTGGTCCAGTGAATAGTTGTACATTTTTTTCTTATCACTTTCACAGCTCCCCTTGATAAAGCTCAGGGATGCGGTGACCAAAACACCAACTTCAAACAATCACATCTCAAACTAACTGTCACATCACTTTGTAACTGTAACATCAAAGCTTATGTTAACAAGGCCAATACCTCCCTTTTCTTGATCAAACAATCAAACTAACTGTCACACATCCATCATTTTGAGAGAAGCTGTAACCGCAAGGGGCGGAACTAGGTCAAAGGTAACCATCCATCATTTTGACAGAAAGTGTAACCGGAAGGGGCGGAACTAGGTCAAAGGTAACCATCCATCATTTTGACAGAAAGTGTAACCGGAAGGGGCGGAAACTAGGTCAAAGGTAACAGGAAGGGGCGGAACTAGGTCAAAGGTAACAGGAAGGGGAGGAACCGGAAGGGGCGGGACAGGAAGGGGAGGAACCGGAAGGGGCGGGGGAAGATCAAAGGTCACGCCCACCTGTCAATCATAGGGCCATAAATCATTTTGACACATGGTGTATGATATTAACTACTATTGCATATATCTAGTTTCTACTACTTCTTCAGTTCTATGAAAATGTAAGGAGTTTTTATATTTTATATTTATATATATATAATTTTTATATATATTCATTTAGCTAAAACTACGGTTAAATTGTTTGAATACATTTGTCATTATACATTGAGTTATATACTTTATTTGATTTTATGGAACCAACTTAGTGTGTGAGAGTGCAAAACAGTATGTAAAAAAAAAAACAATGTAAAAATGCAATTTTCTGTGATGTCGTGTTTAGGTGTATGGGGTAGAATATGCTGTTACAGTACAAAAATCATTATGGCTATATTAATAACAATTATACTTTAGGTCATCGTTAAACAAAATCATTACAGTAATCTTCTAAAAGATATGAATGTATTAAAACTGTAAAGATTTAATTTAAACAATCTTTTCATTTTTAAAAGATCATATTTAAACTTTTACGATTATGCTTTGAAATAAATTTAGTACGAACAAAACTTTGGCTCTGGAAAGGCGTTAGCAGACTAACATTACATGATGCACAGAGGCTCATCTGCTCTGTCACCCTATATCCTGAAGCTAACATTATTGTAAAGTAACGTATTTCTCTGAAGATGTGCTGGTGATCGGAAGGAGCTTATAAGCAGGCTATCAATGGGGCTCGGCCTGAGGCATCACAGATTCTAAAAGTCTTCATTGTTGCTCTCTCACTACAGATAGGCCTATGTGGGGATTTTCTCACAGATACTACTTGAGGAATTATTAAACATTTCACACAATGTGTGTGATAAGTACGGCTGTCACTTTACGTTCGAAAATCGATTGCACAATCGATCGGATCAACCAACACAAGTTTCGAAAACGAAAATAGGGAATCGATTTTAACTGCCTTTTTTTTTTTTTTTACCAAAAATGTGTTTTAGTTTGACAGATCAATACAGTGCACAGAACATGTAGGATGTTGGGAAATAACAATGTCTTTTCTGTTAACCAAATGCTTTTTAATATTCGCTATTGCTTCAGTGCAAGACAAGTGAACAAGCGCGTTGTTACCGTTATTTGTTGCTTAGTGACGTGTGTGTTTTCAAGCAAGCCAGAAATGCGCAGATTCTGCGCAACACGCTGTATTTAATATATCATGAGGACTCACGAGTTGCGTATTTGCGCTAAATCCACGCAGATTTGGCTTACACGAACTTCCCCAGCAAAGTGACTAAACATAGAAACACGCAAAATTGGCTCGTGATATGACAGCGTTACCCGCCAAAGTTCATTTTTATCCGAATTTGGCGTGTGTCCATTTCAATCCTTGAATGTTGCACTCCTGTTTGTCACCTTGCAAAAAACTTCACGCCAATAAATCATCAGAAACATTGCTGACTTGTGCGCGTCTCAAGCGCCCTCCTTACGTTCGTCCTAATGCCTGTTAGTTGTCCGTGGATTTGCCAATATTTGGTGTTGAAAATGGAAACATCTTTAGACATGGAAAAATCGATTTTACAATCGATTCAATGAACACATATGTCTCAAAAATCGAACAGGATTTTTTCACAAAAGTGACAGCCCTAGTGATAAGTTGTGAGAGCCGCAAATTTCAAAGTTCTTTACATGCACTAGGGTTGCGGCGGTGAGGAAAATTTCCCACCGGTTAATCGACGTGTGACAACACCGGTAATCCCGGTGTCACCGTGGGGGGCGGGGCAGGGGGATTAAATATATTTTAAATGCGTGCGCGTTATACTTTCACTTTCGAAATAAGCGTCAATTGCTTGAATGGACAAAAAAAAAAAAACTCGCTGATAATAAAACTTTTATTTATAGACAGAACTTTTATTAGCATAACGAACGAATAAAAATAACCCCATGCATAGGCTGAAAAAAGTGAAAATCGGCAAACTGTGGGCCCAAACAAACAAGAACCATAAAACGTTTATTAACGAATAAGAAATAAAATAGGCATAAATAAATTACACAAAGTTTAAATAAGATAAAACCAAATAAATAAGAGACGAATATAAAATAAAAACTTCATAAAGGACCTTAGCCTAAATAAATGACAGCACTCTAAAAAAAAGTAAAACACTATAAATTGGCATTTATTAACATTGCTTGCAGTCTAGTAGAGTCAAAGAACATGACAGTTGAGACAAAGACAGACTTCATGACCAAGACAGTCTTGCAGTCAAGAACATGTAGACTGAGTCTACATGTTCTTAGCCAGAAAACCGAGCATGTTGACCATCTCTGGCTTAAGATGGGATCTTTTGGGGGTGACTATGTTCCCCATCGTGCTGAACACCCTCTTGGATGCACAGCTTGTTGCACACACGCAAAGATACTTTTTGGCTATCTTTGCCAACAGGGGGAACCTACTTTGGTTCTCTTTCCACCAGGCCAGAGGATCCTGCTCTCCGTGAATGGGGGACTCCTGAGCATAGGTGGTGATTTCTGTCACCACCTTTTCTGGAATAGTCAGATTTACTGTCGCAGTGCCTGCTTTTCTTTTTAATAAACTTGCCAGAGTTTTTTTTCTTTTGGGCTGCGGCTCGACGTCGGCTTCCTCGTTTTGTTCTCCCTATTCTCTCACGGGGTGCGTTGACTGCGCTTTCCTACCGAGGATGACCGCTTCTTCCTCTATCATTTTCTTGGTCTCTTCAACATTCGGGTCGTAGTCACCCCGGTAGCGCGGGTCCAGGAATGTTGTCTTGCGAATAAGCTGCAGGCTTGCTTCTGGGAGAGCTTTATATTTATCGTCTAAAATAGACATGATGCCGGCTTTCAGGTTGGCTGTCAGATGTCCATCCTCATCCGATGGGGCCAATGTGTCCTCTTTAATGAGACGCAGCACAGGTCGAAGAGATGACGCGGTTACATAATTCTCTCCGGACAGAACGTCTGTAAACTCGCTCACTGGCTTTAACGCTTTGTTCAACGATTGCAACACATCCTCGTCTTGCCATGTGATGCTCACATTGACTTTACGGTCATCAGCTAGAACTCGATTGATGGCCGTCCTCTGCTCTAGCATCCTATCAATCATTTTTTGCTTGGAGCCCCAGCGAGTTGCACAGTCCTCAATGAGAAAATAAATCTTATTATTATTATTATTATTATTATTATTATTATTATTATTATTATTATTATTATTATCAATGACAAATAAAAAAAAGATGTGGTAGAGCTATTAAAGTCTAAATTATATAGCCCAGAACAAAGTAAAACTGCATCAAACATTTACTTTATTTATGATTTATTATAAATCATTTATACATAGCCTCAATAACGAAAAAAAAAAAACTCTCTTAAACTGTTCTACAAAGCCTAATGGTTTTCTGCCGAATATATTTAAAGTAAACTAGCTTTTAATGTTTTATAATTTTTTATACTTTATTTACTATACTAAAGGCTTTTTTATAAGAACTAAGAATAAACTTACCGTCACGAGTGAGTGCTCTGGGAGGCCAAGCTGGACTTGGGCTTTCTTCAGCTCCCTTCTCCTTTTCCAGCTGTGAGAGAAGAAGCCGTTTATGGTGCGACAAACTGCGAGGGCACGGTCTGTGCGGGCTTTCTCCGTCTTCTCAATAGTGTTGGACACAGCTAGGTTCAGGTTGTGCCCAAAACAGCTTAACCAGGGCCAGCCTAAATTACGAACAGCCGCTTTAATATTGCTTCCACTGTCTGTCGTGACACAAGACACGTTATCCTCTTTTAATCCCCAGTCATGGAGAACCTCCTGCAAAGCATCGGCCAAGTTAGCGGCAGTGTGGTCCTCGGGCAAAAAACTTGTTTGGAGGCATTTTGACACCAGTGTCCATTCCGTGTCAATGAAATGGAAAGTCAGTGACATGTAAGGTGTCATTTTTGTGCTGGACCACATGTCTGTTGTGAGTGAAAAATAATCAACTGCTGAAACAGCCTGTTGCAGCTCACCACGGACACGGTTGTAGGCACGTGGGATAGCGGTGTTAGAGAAATATGAACGCCCGGGCAATTCATACTGGCTGTCGAGTGTTGTTATGAGGTCTTTGAAAGATTGTTTTTCAACTGTGTAGTAAGACACCATTTCTTTGCAGATATACTTGGTCACTGCATCAGTGCATTTGTTCCACCTCACACTGTCCCTCTTATATTTGGTGCATCGCGCAAACGCAGTACTAATTGATTGTTGTACCTGTGTGTCTGGCTTCTGCGGTCGATGTTTTACTGCAGTGCCCATTTTGGCAGCCTCATTCTTGTGGTGCGTTTGAAGGTGCGTGTATAAATTACTTGTTTCCTCCAGATGCTGCAACCTTTGTCAGGCAAAGTTTGCAGATTGCCTCATTAACGTTTTCAGGTTCCATTTTTGAATTTGGTTTGAACCCAAAATATTGCCAAACAGGCGCTTTTGCATTGCGTTTTGACACCAAATCTTCCGCCATTATCTTGCTTTTCTGTAATTTGACTCGTTCTCATCTCCACACGTGCTAAATGGAATCCTGATGCTTGCTGATCTGTGACGTGACTGGCTCTTGGCACGCACTGCGCAGTTCAGTTTTTAATTATAATGTATGCTCTCTTCTGAACTAAATAATTGATAATTATTATTTTTAATTCAAATAAATATTTTAGCAAAAACGAATACTTTAAAAAAGTCAAGACATCGCGGTGTCACGGTGGGAAAGTGATGTCACCGGTGATGGGGCTTAAAAGCGGTAACACCGTCAACACCGTCTATCGCGGCAAGCCTAACATGCACCCTGATAAATAAAAAAATATAGTCAAGTTTTCCCCAGAGACCATTGATATAGCATATTTGTTTTTTATGAATTTAATTAAAATCATATTTTTAAAAAGATCTATTTCAAACTTTTAATGCTTATACACTATGAAATAAATTTAGCAAAACATTCACAGTCTCATTCTGATCACTGAACACACCCCTCTGACTGTCAAACGCTGGTGTGAGAATGAGAGAAATACTC
The DNA here is from genome assembly GCF_051911475.1 of Siphateles boraxobius. Lineage (NCBI taxonomy): Eukaryota > Metazoa > Chordata > Actinopteri > Cypriniformes > Leuciscidae > Siphateles > Siphateles boraxobius. Next base: position 10,898,693 of record NW_027509219.1, on the reverse strand, counting down.
TGGGTTTCTTTTCAACTTTAAATGGTCAATATGGACATCTATGTGATATGAGCTACTTCAACCCTGGTGAAAATGTAAGATGATTTTATTTTTATCTAAATCTAACATAATTGGTACAGTAAATTTGTAAAATATTTATTTTAAATGAACAGAATGCTTTTCAACTTCAGTAATTTAGTAAGATTTTTTAATGAACGGCATGATTTTCACTTCAGTAATTTAGTAAGATTTTAAATGAACAACATTCTTTTCAACTTTAGTTAAATTAGTAAACTATTTATTTCATATATGATATATTTTAATTTATACACTTTTAAAGGAACACAATGCTTTTCAATGGGCTCAGGAACGTGTCACAAAAACAGATACCAGGCCAGCCACACGCTGGTGTGACAGAGAGAAAAGACTTCAGGGGAAACACTTGTGGGTTTTTTTCAACCATGGTGAAACAGTAAGATGATTTTATTTTTGTTTAATTTATATACTTTTAATTGAACAGCATGGTTTTTCAGAGTCAGTGTCAAATATTTGTGAATGTCTAAATGTAAATTTTTAGGGCTGCAACTAACGATTATTTTGATAATCGATTAATCGGACGATTATTTTTTCGATTAATCGGATAGAAATTAAATTAGATATTTTTTTTATTATAACTAAATAAAACCGTAAATCAGGGTATTCATGTGTAAAAGTGTACTTTAAAAAGTGCAAAAGCCACACATTGAGTTTTACTAATATCAATATTTGCATTGTTTTTAATGATAATTGCTGATGGCAAGTTGACAAACATGATTATTGTTAAAAAATGATATCTAACATATTATGTTTTAACACAATTTTTGTTAAAACAAATTTACACAGACATGTTGTTCAGATGTGAATATCTGAACTAAAAACAAACTAAAAACATCTAAAATATATAATTCATTTAATTTTTATTTAAAATTAATTATAAGGAATATAAGGATAAAGAATATAATATATATTATATATAATATATAAAAGAATAATATAAGGATAAATTGATTAAATAAATATAGAAAGACTGAAAACAATTGTGTGAACGTAGAGCCGCAGTAGATAGCGTTTGAAAAACAATTAAAACTTAGTAGACAAATGCTATAAAAAGAGAACGGAATGGAGGTAACGTTACCCAGCAAGCTAACAGGCTTGAGTAAAGGACAGGAGAAAGTATGCATTAGTGCACAAGCATTCGCTGAAAACCACTGAGTACAGTGACTAAAAAACAATATTTTACTGCTGCTGTTATTAACTGCCTTTATATTTAGTGCTTCGCTTTGTAAAGACCGTTTTAATTTAACCTATTTCTGCAGTAGCGCTATTTTAATCCATCACTTACGTTGCGAGCGACACCTCACTACACAACACCTCACTTTATTTCTCTCAACATGGGGACAGGAGAGCTGTCAGTCAATAAATGTGAAAAAGTAACTAGCGTTACTTATTTGAAAAAGTAACTCAGATATTTTGTTGTAAATTGAAAAAGTAATGCGTTACTTTACTAGTTACTTGAAAAAGTAATCTGATTACGTAACTCAAGTTACTTGTAATAAGTTACCCCCAACACTGCTCACTAGTTAACTAGTACGCCTTTGTGCTTTACTAGTTCGGTCCAGATGGCCACTAGTTTGTCAAAAAGCCAACCAGTTGAGACTTTTGGTCTACTAGTTTGCCATTTTGTCGAACTAGTTTGAACAAAAGTCTTTGTAAGATTAAATAAATGCGTACTAGTAGGATATCGAATAAATGCTCAAAGGGCTTTCCATACTGATATGTGAAATTGGAATTTCAACTGGTAAGAAATCAATTCTTGATATCAACAATTGATTTTGAATGGTAGCCTGGTGACATTTCACTAGTGAAAATATACAAGAAATAAAAGATATCAAGAATTATAATTTTTACTAGTTGCAATCATAGACATATGGACAAAGCGTCTGTGACGCCCATAGACTTTCTGAAGAACGGTTTTGAAGCCGTTTATGGGGGTATGGGCGGCGCCATCTTGGGAAATCCTAACCCCGCCCACCTTCTGGCCAACCCATATGAGTTTCGTGCCTGCTTGGGTCTGTACAAATTGCCACACAATTGAAAACAAGTCTCGATGAATTATCTTTCACAAGCAAGACTGAAAATTTGTTTCTGGTTGTATTTGGTCATGATATAAATAATAATAGTAACGTTCAGAGGAGAAAAGCCGCGAAATTTAAAAATACTACTGTTATTGTGTCACGAAATGTAGTTTTAATAGTTTTTCAGTCGACAATGTAGTTGTTTTTAAAGCTAAAATCTGTGGTTTATTTATAAAGATAGCGCCTATTTAAAAATTTGATCTGACGTTTTCGGAGTTGAGATCCAGAGATCAGCGCGCGCTCAGCGCTCATGTACCCCGCCTGGAACAGCCTTACCTGGGCTAGTGCTTCTCACGTGTGCTGCTGGCTCTGATGTCTCTAGTCTAGTGGTTGAACATGAGATATAATTCGTCTTGTGTATATCTAACGGGCGATCTTTGGTCTCACAAAAAGAGACGGTTGTGACATTTTATTTTATAAAGCCTATGTATGAATATTTTAAATGTTATGTTACATTTATTCATTTGGCAGACGCATTTACAGTGTTTCAAACGTCAGTTATAACCATAGGTAAAGTAAGTTACCTCGGACGCTATCTTATCTGAGGCGATTTAATGCTAACTGTTGCAGTGCCACTGCCCACAAACATTGACGCTAAATAGTGCTAACTACGTGAAATAGTAGTGGAATGTCACTTAACGTTACCGGAAAAAATGAAGCGAAGTCCTCCTACAGTGTCGGTTAGTGTAGTTTTTAGCAGAGCAACCAATTTTATGTACGATATTTCAATACAAATGTTCAGAAAGGATACAGAGGTGGTATGATGTGTTGTGTCAGATCATGGCCGAGACATCAAATTTCAGGAATTCCACTAGGCGCAGCACGTTATCAGCTGTCAATCAAGCTGTCAATCAAAGTTAACCACGCCCTTATTTGTCATACATTTTATATCTAAATACGATCTAAACTAACGAGTTAGAAAAAAATTCACCCCCCTCACAGTTGTCAGGCACTCGGAACCTATCGAAAAATACAATAAAAGTCCATGGGACCAACCTGTAAAAACATGAATTTATGCTGTGAAAACGGACATTTTAACATGGAGTCTATGGACATTTGCTCCCTTTTGGGACCTACCCCTAGCGGATTTTCGGTGTATTGCAGTTTTTCGCACTTCCGGGTAGGCTTCATTTTTCAGATTAGAATGTTGCCGCTTGGTTGCAATTCAATTGTTGATATCAAGAATTATCATTTTAACTAGTGCAAATGTAAATGTTGATATCAAGAATTAGCATTGTTACTAGTGAAAATGTAATTCCTGAAATCAAAAATTGCCATTGTTACTAGTAGAAATATTATTCCTGATATCAATTACTATAATTTTAACTAGAGAAAATTGAATTGTTGGTATCAACGATTCATATCCTGGAAATGAATAAAAGTTAAAACGGCTTGCCATATACTATGAGCTAGGGGTGGCACGATCCGCTTTTTTTGCCTCCGATACCGATTCCGATACCTGGGACTCAGTATTGGCCGATTCCGATCCAATACTAAAATAATAATTAAAAAAACAGTGCCAAATTACCTAATAAACTGTATCTGTATGCCTCACTGTGGGGAAGAGACTGGGATTATTCTTTTGTTAAAGGCATCAAAGCTTGACTTAAACATTATTGTCCTTACTTTGTAAAGCAATACAGACAAAATTTATACTATATAATTAAAATATATTTATTTTAAAATTTTAAGCGCAACTTTTTAATGAATCAGCAACATATGATACATAGATTGGACAGAACAACTAAGGCTATCAATAAACTGCCATTGCGCAAAAGTATTGTAATATGAAAGGCTCCAATTCAGAGCGGCACGAAACCTTGAGCATCCCGTGCGCAGAATGATGCGCTCGAAGTAACATGGAGTCACGGCGCGCAGCGCGTCGCATTGAAAAGTTCAAAGCACAAAAGTAAGATATACATATATTTCTTTATTTATTCATTAGTTTGAGCCTTTTAACAGTTTTAAATTTCAGTTAATGTTCGTGTGAAGAGCAATTATATCGCTCTCTACTCCAGTGTTGTGATCACTGAGGAGTTGTGTTGTGATCTAACAGACACCCGTTTGAAAGTAACATGTGAAACTCCAGCACGTTAAAGTCCTTTTATGCAAACCATAGACCTTTATCTACATATCTACAGTATAATAATAGGAACATTGACTCATCTTGGAGAGAGTTTCATCGTGTTGACTGTTTTACCCGAGCGCGACGCGCTGTTTGAGTGCTGAGAATGACTGACAGCCGCCGCGGAGGGAAGCACTTAGGTGAAGATTAATTTAACGATTTAAATCTGTACCTTACATAAAACTATATGTAATTGCTTCAGAAATCTTGGAATACAGTACACGAAAACATTATAGTGCTTTATGTTTTTGTGCCCTTTGTGTTGTATAACAATAACATACGTATAGGCTATACAATATCGGATCGGATTTGGATGGTCTCGTCTGGCGATACCCGATCCGGCAAATATTGCTAGTATCGGAGCGGCGCACCCCTACTATGAGCACAATGTGTTACACACAATTACAAATTTGAAAATACATACAGGATCATTGCAATTTGGAGAAATTTTGTTCAAAGTTCAGAGTTACTGAATCCTGTTGTGAGGCTAAAATAGCTCCCATGGAATGGGGAGAAAAATGTGAGTTCTCTAGAGTGAGTTTACCCATGTGCTCTGCTATGATGAACCATTCTCAGAAACAGTAAATCATGCGTTTTCTTGACAAAAATATATTAACAACATTGTCAGTAGGCTATTATGTGTCTTGTGTTCATTTCATTTCTGTGTGTTGGTTTCATGTGCTTCAGTTCAGTCTTAATCACCTGCTAGTCCCGAAGGAAAATATATTTACCAATATATTACTTGAAATATATTGTAATATATTGTAATATATTATTTTTCCAATATATTATATATTGGAAATACATGGAATAATATATTAATGATAACGAGTCAATTCACTAATGTAATAGCGTAAGCTTCTGTTGTTGTACGTTACACGCATCACACATATGACCAGCGTCGGCCAATAGTGAGCCTACGTGTGACGCGCAAAAACAAACAAAAATAACGACTTTATTTCAACTATTCATTTCCTTCTCTGCATCACACGTAGGCTCACTATTGGCCGACGATGGTCATGTGTGTGATGCATGTAACGTACAACAACAGAAGCTTACGCTATTACACTAGTGAATAATAACATAATAGTGAATAATAGTGAATAATAACATGAGGGTGAGTAATTACTGACAGAATTTTCAATTTTGGGTGAACTAACCCTGTAATGGTCTTCAGCCAATCGTCAACATAACCATAACCATAACAACATGACCCCAAAAACTCAGACATACCAGAAAACATTTTAAATTCTAAAATAATAGAACATTAAACACTAAAAGATCTCCCACGATATTAATATTAGTTTTCCTTTATTCAAAATACAGTTTTTACATAAAATGTTCTATATTTTCTTGAGCTCTAACACATCCTTTTTAATGTTTAATTCAACAATATACCGATATAACCATTAGTATAACTCGTTCTAGTTCATAACTACAACAATACACCAATATAAAACTTTGTCAACAGATAGATTACAAAAAAATAATAATAATAATACATAAAACACTCAGATTTGTCAGTCTTCCAAAATTCTTACTCCATCCGCAATTTTGTTAATCAGTGAAAGCACCTTTGGACTGACTGCCAGTTGCTTTCTTGATGTGCCCTTTTCTACTTTTGATCCCTTCTCTGGGTTTATATTGAAAAGGCATCTGTCGAATAAAAAAAGGAAAAAAAAGAAATCTCAGTAATAAATCATGGACTGTATAATATGCTCTTAATATATTAGCAATAAAAGTAGCAGAATAGTGGGAATTTGCACAGGGGATGCTTGTAGTGAACATTGGCAACAAAGATGTGTATGTGAGAGGGTGTTGTCTTTGAGAGACCAACCCATTCTCACTCCCAAGGCGTCAACAACTGAAGCATGGTCAAGCGCCCGAGGCGTCACATAGCAGACGCCGAAGGCACCCCTTGGCGTCACTCTATATGCAATAGGAACTCCATTGCTTTCAATGGGAAACCTGTGGCGGCAATAACAGGCGCAAATTTTATCAGTAGGAAATAGCGCTAAAGGAGTCTCATTCCGAACACATTGCGATATTTGGCATCAGGTCACGTGTGCCAGATGTTGGTAAGTAGTCGTAAATACGCTGTCCAAATAATGTTTGTTATAATGTCTTTTCTGTTTGTCGATATTAATCAGATTAGCTCTCTCATGTTCAGTCACTGCATTATATCTGTCATCTCCACGGAGGCTTTGCGTTTCATTGGTTTCTAATTCAAAACACATTATATTACTGTGGTAAAAGCATGGTAAGTGTTGTGTTACTGTGCTTTTACAACAAATTACATTAAAAATGCAAATACTATGGTAAAAGCATGGTAAGTTAACTGATTGAAGGTCTAGGGCCTATATAGCACGTCACGTGACAGACAGTGTTTAATCAAGTTAGTTTAAGCCATAATCATCCAAATTATAACAAATAAAGGCTTGAAATATCTCACTTTGCATGTAATGAGTCTATATAATATATTAGTTTCACCTTTTAGGTTGAATTACTGAAATAAATGAACTTTTGCACGATATTCAAATTTTTCGAGTTTCACCTGTATGTGCTGCAATTTTATATATATAATACTTCAATGTGTATATAATATAATGTACTGACTGCTGCTTCGTAAATTTAAATAAGGAACAGGCAACTCAGGCCCTTTTGCGTTCTCCTTTTTGAGGTAGAGAGTTTACATCCAACCCTAATTGAGCACACCTGAAATTTTTATTAAATTATATAGACTAAGTTATAGACAATCGGCAGGAGGGTTTGAGGTTGGAGCTAAGTCTGCAGGACAATGGACGCTGAGGGCCAGAGTAGCCCATCACTGCTTTAAATAACTCACAACACAAGCTGACCTGACTGTCATTTAAAACAACTTCATTTGAATTGTTTGTGTTTTTTGTTTTACTTTCAGACCAGGACTGGAGAACGCCTGACGATGGGATGTTGAGACTTCTTCCTCTGGTTGAGAAAAAGCTACACCACATCAGTGATCACATCTTCTGTTCATCAGCTGTACTGTAGGGTACAACTGAACAAACTGTTTACATGAGGAAGAAGAACATGAACACGATAGAGACGTACAGGGAAGAGCAAGAAACCAGTTTAGCTGTGATAATGAATCATTATTTTCCAACACAATATCAAATCTATTTTCTGTATCATTGGTGACTGAATATGATTCTCTGGCACTCATTTGTGTGGCTTCAGCAGCTGTGAATGGATTAATGTGATGTTAATGTATTTTTGAAGACCCATTTTTATTTATCTTGAATCTCATTTGTCTTTATGCTACTTTATCAACTTTATGCTGTGTCCTCTAATAAAGTATTGTGTAATAAAGTATGGTGAATATTGTGTATTGAAAGTGGTGTTTGGCACAGTAAATGTAATATTTTATTTGAGAAATTTTAAATTCTTATGAGTTTAGTTCATAATTTAAAAATAAACAGGACATAAACATTTTTGATCTAGTTAATGATATATGGGACAACAATGCACTAAAAGTTGCACATACTTGCATGTTGTGAGAAGTATGCCAGACTTCAGTGAAATGAAGGGAAGGTGTGTGTTTAACAAGAGGCTGCAGTGGGCTATATTTCTACAAACACTTCAATCATAATTGAAGATGATCCATGTTGATCATTCTAATACATCTACTGCATTTAGTATAAAAGCATAGATATTATTGATGTCAGGCATATAAGAAGCAATCAGAGTCTCAAAGTCTGGTTAGTGTATCAAAGAGAAAATCGGCAGGACAAATGTTTATGCTATGTTTACTAAATAATGTGGGCACAGTTTTCAGACATACAGGTACTTCTCAAAAAATTTGCATATTGTGATAAAGTCCATTATTTTCCATAATGTAATGATAAAAATTAAACTTTCATATATTTTAGATTCATTGCACACCAACTGAAATATTTCAGGTCTTTTATTGTTTTAATATTGATGATTTTGGCATACAGCTCATGAAAACCCAAAATTCCTATCTCAAAAAATTAGCATATTTCATCCGACCAATAAAAGAAGTGTTTTTAATACAAAAAAATGTCAACCTTCAAATAATTATGTTCAGTTATGCACTCAATACTTGGTCTGGAATCCTTTTGCAGAAATGACTGCTTCAATGCGGCGTGGCATGGAGGCAATCAGCCTGTGGCACTGCTGAGGTGTTATGGAGGCCCAGGATGCTTCGATAGCGGCCTTAAGCTCATCCAGAGTGTTGGGTCTTGCGTCTCTCAACTTTCTCTTCACAATATCCCACAGATTCTCTATGGGGTTCAGGTCAGGAGAGTTGGCAGGCCAATTGAGCACAGTAATACCATGGTCAGTAAACCATTTACCAGTGGTTTTGGCACTGTGAGCAGGTGCCAGGTCGTGCTGAAAAATGATATCTTTATCTCCATAAAGCTTTTCAGCAGATGGAAGCATGAAGTGCTCCAAAATCTCCTGATAGCTAGCTGCATTGACCCTGCCCTTGATAAAACACAGTGGACCAACACCAGCAGCTGACATGGCACCCCAGACCATCACTGACTGTGGGTACTTGACACTGGACTTCAGCCATTTTGGCATTTCCTTCTCTCCAGTCTTCGGCACCTTGATTTCCGAATGACATGCAAAATTTGCTTTCATCCGAAAAAAGTACTTTGGACCACTGAGCAACAGTCCAGTGCTGCTTCTCTGTAGCCCAGGTCAGGTGCTTCTGCCGCTGTTTCTGGTTCACCTGCGGCACCTGTAACCCATTTCCTGCACATGCCTGTGCACGGTGGCTCTGGATGTTTCTACTCCAGACTCAGTCCACTGCTTCCGCAGGTCCCCCAAGGTCTGGAATCGGTCCTTCTCCACAATCTTCCTCAGGGTCCGGTCACCTCTTCTCGAAGCGTTTTTTGCCACACTTTTTCCTTCCCACAGACTTCCCACTGAGGTGCCTTGATACAGCACTCTGGGAACAGCCTATTTGTTCAGAAATTTCTTTCTGTGTCCTACCCTCTTGCTTGAGGGTGTCAATGATGGCCTTCTGGACAGCAGTCAGGTCGTCAGTCTTACCCATGATTGCGGTTTTGAGTAATGAAACAGGCTGGGAGTTTTTAAAAGCCTCAGGAATCTTTTGCAGGTGTTTAGAGTTAATTAGTTGATTCAGATGATTAGGTTAAAAGCTCGTTTAGAGACCCTTTTCATGATATGCACATTTTTTGAGATAGGAATTTTGGGTTTTCATGAGCTGTATGCCAAAATCATCAGTATTAAAACAATAAAAGACCTGAAATATTTCAGTTGGTGTGCAATGAATCTAAAATATATGAAAGTTTAATTTTTATCATTACATTATGGAAAATAATGAACTTTATCACAATATGCAAATTTTTTGAGAAGGACCTGTATATGAAAAGCTGGCATAAAGGTTTTTTAAAAGTGCTCACAGTAAAATATAAAATTTCAGCCTGTCCCTCATATATTTCATAAAGGTTTGTACAATGAACATATTTAGATATCCAGTTGTCCATTAAATATATTATTTATTTAACATTTATTGTTTCATTGCTAAACGTTTTAAACTACATTACCCACATAGCTCTGTCATTCTTTCCAGAACAGGAAACCTGGTGCTGTAGTTCATTGAGATGTGCAGAAATGCTAAGGGTTGGGGTTGGGATCTCGATAAAGGAGTAATTTCTCACAACATAGAGACATTTTATAGTTAACTTAATGTATAACTAACGTAATAATAACACCAAAACATACTTTGTAACATGAAGCGCCGTTTTATATGGGTTAAAAGATAGTCCAATAACAGCAAGTTCTGCGATAAAATCACAGCAAATGACAACCCAGCTGAACAGATGCGTCACACTTACTTGACAATTTATGGTAATGATGACAGATCTCATCTGGTTCCGGTTGCAGGGATAGATTTAATTTTTGGCCTGTTAAATATGTATTCCTTCTAATTAAATAATAAAACTTACTTTTAAGTTACATTACATTCTTTATGCCATTCTCCATCATCTGAACTCTTGGAATTCAAATAAATGTAACAAAAGCATTATGAATGCACACAATTTTGAAAGCATATTCCAATATTTAATGTCAAACTGTTTAAAGACAAATGTAGTGCCAAAACTACTGCACAACTGTATCAATATCAGTTAATTATATAAAAAAATAGCCAGATACAGAGGCAATCTATTACAGTTACACATAAAGTAACGTTAAAAAAATCGCTATGATGAAGTAATAATATTTTTTACAAACCAAGAGATGAGATTCAACTTTGTTATGTGAAAATATATTTGTTTCTTCCTCCCTTTAAAGAACAAATAGGCAGAAACTTAAGCACAACATTTTACATTCTCAACTTTAGTTTTATATCCTTGTGATTATTGTTCACTTTTATTAAATGAAACTAAATGAAAGGAAACTTCAATTGTTACTAATCGAATATGTTGGAGGACACTTGTTGCCCAATGTGCCCAGCACAGGACTAGATGATGATGTTGTGAGTTTATCCATAACTGTGGGATATTTTTTTGTAAAGAGGTTGGATAATTAAAATATTAAATGCATTTATGTAATAAGTTTACTGATATGTGGGCATGATTAAAAGTATGTCTTTAATAGCAAGCAATAATCATATAAATTTGTTTAAAAACACGCAATAATCATATAAATTTGTTTAAAAATAACACGATTTACATGCAAACGGGACAGTTATCAGCAGTGTAACTGATCTGATCATGACAAAATAATCCAGTATCTGATGTTGTGTGACAAGTCAGATTAGCTTTTCTACTCTTGCAAACAGAGGAAGGTTATGAGTTGTGGAGAGACATCATGTATCATTGGAATATGAACAGACAGGTTCCAATTTGTAATAATTTTAAATAATACAATGCAATTAATATAAACTTTCTGACAGTGTGTGGGGACATCTGACTACTTTCCAAGAAGGGGCGCAACTGATTTGAAAATATCGCAATAAATATGTACAGGAATTGAGGCAGTAGCCAATGACAGCTGTAGGAGTAAAAGCCGCAGGACTATGTACGAGTATACAAAATATGTATGAGCATCGTATGAATTTGAGAACTTGTTAAATCTTGTGAATTATTAAGACTAAGAGACTATGTTTGTACTGATTGGGCTATGGGTTTTGTAAGAAAAGGTTTAAAAAACACAAATGCTTGTTAAAATGTTTGATTATGGGTTAAAACCAACACATACATGCCATTGTGAATATTTGCCTTTGCAGCTTTTCGTCTCCTCTGTTTACTTCTCCTCAAACAATAATGGGCTGACTGAGTCCGAAAGGCCCTTTTGGTCTTTTCAGCTGAAAAAAGAGAAAATAAAATATCATTATGTATAATATATAGGATTATTTAAATGAAAAATTACAGATTTACCTTACAATTTTTGGATTTTAAATTATTAGGCATTAAAAGCATGGTAAGTGTTGTGGTTACTATGCATTTACAACAAATATTACTTTAAAACTACAAATACTGAGGTAAAAGCATGGTAAGTGTTGTGGTTACTGTGCATTTACAACAAATGACACATTAAAACTGCAAATACTGTGGTAAAAGCATGGTAAGTGTTGTGTTACTGTGCATTTACAACAAATGACATTAAAACTGCAAATACTGTGGTAAAAGCATGGTAAGTGTTGTGTTACTGTGCATTTACAACAAATGACATTAAAACTGCAAATACTGTGGTAAAACCATGGCAAGTGTTGTGGTTACTGTGCATTTACAACCAATTACATTAAAACTGCAAATACTATGGTAAAAGCATGGTAAGTGTAAAGACTCTGGGGCGGATCTAATCCGTGGGGAATTTGCATATCATAATTAATAATTGGTAATTAATAATTATTCATACATGTTTGGATTAGATCAGTCTTACATGTTAATAAAACTCCCGATAAGGGATGATATGTCATTTTACCTGCATGCATGTCTGTGTATCCTTGCACTTAACCACAAGTTGATTGCAGTTAACTACACGGACCACGTCTTACAAAACAGGCTAAATTAATTAGCTCAATTGTCAGACTAATATTTGTGGGACTCCACAATATCATCTTACTTTATAGGATTTCAGGAAAAGCAATTCTGTGGCCACAAGAATTGGGTTCCCTTTCGTAGTCACTCCGAGTTACGTCGGATGACGACGAATGGGGGTTTCGCTTAGAACACCTATCGACTTCGAGTATTACAAAACGAGCCAATGGCGATGAAATGCCATGGGTCTGCGGAATTTGCATAGCGTATCTCCGCCCCACCGCGTGGGTATAAAGGAGGACGCCGGCAACATGCAGGTATGTTTTCGCTTCGGAGCCAAGAATATTTCTTCACTCCACAATCATCTCTGACTTCGCTCTATGAGACGAGCTTCTCTCTCCGGTGTTGGTGTGACGGCGATCTGCAGCGAGCTCACAGTGCCTGCTGATCTGTGCAGTGATCTGCCAGTGTGTGTGTGTCTCCCTGTGCGCTTCAACATCGCGGAGTTTTTTTCTCCTCTCATAAAAGAGCTCGCACGCGGCACGTCTTTTTAAAGACGGCTCGCCCGTGCATTTCTGCGGCCGCGCCGTCCTCGGGCCCCAGGCCACGAGGCGGAGCGAGACCCGTGTGTAGGAAGCCAGCGTGTCGCGGTTCTCCTTCCAAGGCGGCGGACTGGTATCGGACTCTGATGGGCACGAGCGCTGTCTAGTGTGTTTGGGCTTTGATCATGCTTGAACAGCGCTCGTGGATGACTCATGTTCTCTCTGGGAACGTGATCATCGCGTCATATATAGGTCGAGACTCGGTGAACTCGCAAGAGTGAGAGTCCCCTCATCCACTACCCGATCTTCGGCTGGTGGACAGGGTGACCTGAGGGTGTTGGTCTGGAACAAGGCGCCGACTCTGTGTCCACGCCCCAGCCCCCCCTCTTTAATGACGGTGCCCGCTAGCGAACTGATGATTCCACGAGTCTACCCACGGGTGGCCCGTGTGTTTTCATTTGAAGCTACAGAGGATGATGCTGTGTCTGTAGCAGCATCACTAGGTGGGCTTGATTCTTCTGGAAATGACGACTCTTCACAGCTGCCACCCCTTGGTGTGCATACGGCTGTGCCTGAGTCTGATCCGGAGATGATGGCCATGCTTTCCCGGGACGATTGGTTTTTGGGTGAGGCCGCCGACGCGTCCACGGCAAACCCCAATATCTTTCCTCCCGGACGTGCATGATGAGTTCACGGGTCCTCTCGTTGGTCTCATCCGCCTTTCCTCCCCTCAGGGGCCGCTGCCCATGGGTACACTGGGGTTCCCCCGGTTGAACGCTCTGTTGCCATGCTACTGTGTCCTCAGAGTGCTTCCCGGCGCAATCCTAAGCACCCGTCCAAGCCTGTAGTTCTTTTCGTCACAGTAATCTGTGGCGAAATCCTATAGTGCCACAGGACAGGCAGCTGCCTCACTGCATCCCATGACCGTTCTGCTGGTCTACCTGACCCAGACGCTCATGGACATGCAGGAGGGCGGGACTGACCCGAGGCTCTTCAGTGAGCTGCGCGCCGCCACTGACCTTGCTCTCCGAGCGACGAAAGTGGCCGTACGCTCTCGGAGTCAGGTGATGTTCACCAGTTTGGGGCTGACCGGTCTGAGGTGCAAGATGTCGGGCGGACCCGTCTGCTCGACACCCCATCTCCCAGGTCGGCCTCTTCGGCGGTGCGGTTGAGTGCTTCTGCCCACAGTTCTCAACCGCCCGTGAGCAGATTGAGGTTATTCTGCCCGACGGCCCCGCCGTCCGCTCAGATCCCTCAGTCTGCCCACCGCCGAAGGCTCCCTCCCACGGCTCCAACCCCGCCCGTTCACCCGGGCCTGGCTCTGGAAGACCGTAGGGGGATGCCTCAGCCCTCTCCAGCCCCGCACCCCGCTAAACGCCGGGTTAAGCGGCACTTTTGAGATGGGCTGCTCAGAGATGAGACTCAGTTCTTTCCAGGAGTTGGTAGCAGGGCCACTCCTTTCCCCGGTGGAGGGCTGGGGAAGAATCCTTATTCAGGAAGAACTGACTCTCTCCTCTCTGAGCATACAGAGTTCTCGGACGACACAGAGCGCCGCCCACAAGCCGTGCTCTCCTCTTCCCCCTCTGCCCCAGAGGTGGTTGACACGGCGTGCCGTCCACGGACCGTTTCGCCCCTGTCCCCCTCTGTCGCCAGACCCCTGACAGAGCAGGCCCCCGTGGAACGCTGGTCCTTCCCTGGCCTCCTCTGTCAGGGTGCGGTTATGACCTTGCCCCCACACCGGGCCGCTATGCCGCCCTCGTCTGGGCTGGTCATTTCCGCTTCGCTGCACCACCGGGGGGACGTCTGTGGTTCTTCACTCCGCTGGCACAGTTGGGAGCCTGCACTAGAGCTCCCTATCTGTTCCGCTGGGTCGTGCGAACCATCGGCTCGGCTATGCGATTCAGTTCGCACGGTCTCCTCCCGTCTTCACGGGAGTCCGCTCCACTTTCGTCGGTGGCTATGCCCCTATCATGAGAGCGGAGGTTGCTCCCTACTGGCGAAGGGTGCGATTGAGACTGTCCCTCCAGCCGAGATGAGGTCCGGGTTAACAGTCCCTACCTCATTGTCCCGGAGAAGTCTGGTGGGTTACGGCCAATCCTGGACCTATGCATCTGAACCGCTCCCTTCTCAGGCTGCCGTTCAAGATGCTCCTGGCCAAACGCATTTCTGGATGTGTGCGGCCACAGGATTGGTTTGCAGCGATCGACCTGAAGGACGCCTACTCTTATGTCTCCGTTCTCCTTCGACTCAGACCGTACCTACGTTCTGCTGTCAGGGCGCGCGCATGTCAGTACGCTGTTCTCCCATTCGGGCTAGCCCTGTCTCCTCGCGCCTTCACAAGGTTGTTGAGGCAGCCCTTGTTCCTCCATGGGAGCACGGGGTTCGCATCCTGAACTATCTCGGTGACTGGCTGTCTTAAGCTCACTCCTGAGACCAGGTTTGTGAATACAGGGACCCAGTGCTCCGGCACCTAGCTCGTCTGGGCCTTCGGGTCAACTGGGAAAGGAGTAGACTTTGCCCCGTGCAGGGGAGCTCTTTTCTCGGCATGGACTTGGTCGCCTTCTCCACTCAGCCATTAAACAAGAGTGCGGTCCCACTGAAATTGTTTCAGAGGCTCCTGGGGCATATGGCATCTGCAGCTGCGGCAACGCCGCTCGGATTGCTTCATATGAGACCGCTTCAGCTGTGGCTTCGCGATCGAGTCCCGAGGTGGGCATGGCATCATGGCACGCTCCGAGTTACAGTAACTCCGACCTGTCGTCAGACCTTCACCCCGTGGTGGAACCTCAGTTTCTACGGGCCGGTGTTCCCCTAGAACGAGTTTCCAGGCATGTTGTTGTCTCCACAGATGCCTCTTCCACGGGCTGAGGCGCCATGTGCAACGGACATGCTGCCGCGGGCTCCTGGACAGGACCCCAGCGCCTTCTGCTTGTCAATTGCCTCGAGTTGCTGGCAGTACGCCTTGCCCTGCACCGTTTCCTCACGTTGCTCAGGGGTCAACACGTACTAGTCCGTTCAGACAATACCGCGACTGTAGCGTACATCAACCGTCAGGGTGGTCTACGCTCCCGCCGTATGTCGCAACTCGCACGCCACCTCCTCTTATGGAGTCAGAAGCACCTGAGGTCCCTTCGTGCTATCTACATTCCGGGAGATCGGAACTTTGCAGCCGACGAGCTGTCACGGTTTCGGCCCATCTCCTGCGAATGGAGACTCCATCCCCAGTCGGTTCAGCTGATTTGGGACCAGTTCGGGGACGCACAGATAGATCTGTTTGCCTCTCACGACTCGACCCATTGCGCCCTGTTCTATCCCCTGACTGAGGGCTCTCTCGGCACGGATGCACTGGCGCACAGCTGGCCGCGGGGCCTACGCAAATATGCGTTTCCCCCAGTGAGCCTTCTCGCACAGACCTTGTGCAAGATCAAGGAGGACGAGGAGCAGCTCATTCTGGTTGCGCCGTATTGGCCCACCCGGACCTGGTTCTCCGAACTGGTACTCCTCGCGACAGTACCTCCTTGGCCAATTCCTCTGAGGAAGGATCTCCTTTCTCAGAGACGGGGCACCCTTTGGCACCCTCGACCCGATCTCTGGAGGCTCCACGTGTGGCTCCTGGACGGGACGAGTCAGGTTTGAGTTCCCTGCCACCAGCGGTGGCGGCTACCATCACTTCCGCTAGAGCATCGTCCACGGGACATGTCTATGCGTTGAAGTGGAACCTCTTCGTCAACTGGTGCTCTTCTCGTCGAGAAGACCCCAGGAGATGCTCGATCTCTGTCGTGCTTTCCTTCCTGCAAGATGGGTTGGAGCGAAGGCTGTCTCCCTCCACCCTGAAGGTGTATGTGGCCGCTATCGCCGCATATCACGAAGCAGTTCAAGGTAAGTCTCTGGGGAAGCACGACCTGATCGTCAGGTTCCTGAGAGGAGCGAGGAGACTGAATCCTCCTCGCCCTCCTCTCGTTCCCTCTTGGGACCTCTCAGTGGTCTTAAATGCCCTGCAGAGGGCTCCCTTTGAGCCTCTGCAACCAGTTGAGCTTAAGTTCCTGTCTATGAAGACAGCGCTCCTGGTTGCATTGGCCTCCATCAAGAGGGTAGGGGACCTGCACGCATTCTCCGTTGACGAAGCGTGCCTGGAATTCGGGCCCGGTCACTCTCACGTGATCCTGAGACCCCGGCCTGGATATGTGCCCAAGGTTCCCACCACTCCCCTCCGGGACCAGGTGGTGGACCTGCAAGCGCTGCCCCGGGAGGAGGCAGACCCAGCCTTGGCACTGCTCTGTCCAGTACGCGCTCTCCGCGCTTACGTAGACAGAACGCAGTGTTTCAGGACCTCAGACCAGCTCTTTGTCTGTTATGGTGGGAGACTGAAGGGAAAGGCTCTCTCAAAGCAGAGGTTGTCTCACTGGATAGTGGACGCCATTGCTTTGGCTTACCAACAGCAAGGCCGACCGTGCCCCCTTGGTGTGACAGCCCACTCCACTCGGAGTGTGGCTTCCTCTTGGGCTCTAGCACATGGCGCCTCGCTGGCAGACATTTGTAGAGCTGCAGGCTGGGCGACACCCAACACATTCGCCAGATTCTATAATCTCCGAGTGGAGCCTGTGTCCTCTCGTGCTGGACCCGCTCAGGTGTCTTCGCTTGCTCGCCATTCCACTCCACGGACTGGATACGTGCGATTATTCCTTAGGTGAGCCTTCCTCTTTGAAGCCCTGAGTTCCTCCTGCACTGTTGACGCTGGCGCCAGTGTCTATTGCCTGGGCGTCGGCTAGGTGCCTCCGTGTGCATGGTTCCTCCCTGAGTAACCCCCACATGTGTATTTCCACTGTAAGCCTCCTTGAGCATGTGTCTTTCCCTTGGCAAGCCATCTTGCCCTCCTGGAGTTGAAAGTTGCCACCCCTCGGGCTGGTCACTTCAGTGTTCACCCATATGTAGCCCTCCGGCCATATGTGTATCTTAAGTCCTCCCTACGGGTAGGCATGCTGCGGCATATCTCCTCTGAGATATGCTTCCCAGTGTACCTTGGTATTCCTGTGTTAAGTAGGACTCCTTCGTCTGTGCCAGTATCACGACAAGGGGATCAGACTTTCGCAGGGCACTGGAAGACAGCTGTGAAGGTGGCGTGATTTCACGGGGACCCCCATTCGTCGTCATCCGACGTAACTCGGAGTGACTACGAAAGGGAACGTCTCGGTTACGTATGTAACCCTCGTTCCCTGAGTAGGGAACGGAGACGTTACGTCTCCCTGCCACTTCCGCTGTACCGCTGGGCAGACGCCTGAGTTCAGTCTCGGCTCCTCAGCGAAGACATACCTGCATGTTGCCGGCGTCCTCCTTTATACCCACGCGGTGGGGCGGAGATACGCTATGCAAATTCCGCAGACCCATGGCATTTCATCGCCATTGGCTCGTTTTGTAATACTCGAAGTCGATAGGTGTTCTAAGCGAAACCCCCATTCGTCGTCATCCGACGTAACGTCTCCGTTCCCTACTCAGGGAACGAGGGTTACATACGTAACCGAGACGTTTCCTGCCCTATAAACACATACTCTTTAAAGTATCTTTAATTTGTAAGCTTGTTGCTATAAGATCTTTTGGCACTTAAGGGACTTGAAAATGAGCAAAAAGGCAGTACATCAATCAGATGAATATAATGAATTTAATAAGGCAGAACTACTTATGTATTTACTACGGTTACATGGGATATATGTATTTACAAACATAATAAACAACAATACACGATAAGGCATCGATGAACGAGAAATGCATAGAGTGTGGACAATGGAAACACGTGTGAGAGGGGAAGAGGAAGAGAGAGAGAGAGCATTGGCAACATTCCCCGTGACAGTCCCCTGTCTATAACAACACGAAAACATCATCTTAATGCTTCTTAGAAGCTCTATAAAGAGATATACTTAAGTTTCTGGGTCTCTTCTGGGTCTCTCTGTGTCCTGCGCGTGCGTGAGCGGAGTCCTTTAGGAAGCGTCACTGGGTGCTGCTTGGCGCGCGTGTTGAACGGAGTTTCCAAGTCTTTGGGGTAACATTACCAAAGGAAAATAGTTCGGCTAAGTTCGTTTCACTTTGTGGAAGTGAACAGAGTCGACTACGGAAAACAAAACTTTGACTAACAAAGAAAAGAAATAAAGATCTCTACGGGGAAATCACGCGGAGTTAACGTCACATCTTCGCATGGCTGGTAAAGAAGCGTGTGTGCGTCTCTCGCCACGTGGTCACGTGCGCGTGTTTCTCCTTCAAAACGAGCGCGCGCTCGTTTAAAGGTCCCTTGTAGATGGATTTGCTGAAGAGATATGTCACGCGGTGTTCTTTCACTCGTCGATTGGAATTAAACACGGAGACTTATCTAAGACTGAAAAACACAAACTAAACTAGAAACAAATAAAAGAAAGGCGAAGAGCTTGCCCGGAGGCGAGACGTTACATTATGACACGAGGACAAGAGAAGTAAGAGAGCGAGCGGAGGGGGGAAGCGTCATTTATCACCTTGGAGAAATCCGGCCTCTTCCTGTTGACTTGGCCAATTAGAGGGTTGGAATTTCACAGGCGGGACTTTGGTTTTTATTGCTCTTTGTCTAAGAGAGAGACATTTGAAACCCTAATTTCGTCGGTGTTTAAGAGCAGAATCTTCACAATTCTTATAATACTAATGTGTCACAAGTTTAGCAAAAATGTAATGTCAATTAACAAATGGGGAATGAAGATTGGAGTTTATCGAGACCAAACTTGCCACAAATGGATTTGGTTAAACATTAGTTGGCAAAGTTTAAAACATTATCGCATTAGAGTTGTCGAGAAACATAGACCAAACCACAAAAAGGCAACTCATGAAATAGGGAACTTAGATACATTGTTCATACAATTCTCAAGTGGATATATAATAGCATATATATATATATATGAATACAGGATTCATTTCTCCTCCTTGGTTAGAATTCAGAGAGAGCCACAGTTCTGTGAACATTCCTTTGGGTCGTAAACGCTGTTATCTAAGAACACCAGTGATGTTAGTTTTGGTCTCTTTTCACTCCAAAGATGGAAAACATAGTAAACTATATTTTACTGGATATTACTGTACGTATTCTGATTGATCACACCGAAAGCATTCTGGAGGTGTCCAGAACTATGTGTACAAGTTATGGGAATAGACAGTTATATTTAAAATGCATAATGAAGGTATTTATAATTCACCTTAAGCTACGATAAAATCATAGTCATTCCAATGTGACATGGGCAAATGGACACACAAAAAAAACACATCGAATATATCTGGTTAAATGTCTTTTAAAGAAAAGAAGTTCCTTTTCGCTTTGGAATCCACTTCCTTTGGGACATTCCGATCAGTCATAAAATGTATTGTAAGCGGACACCACGCTCTGTCCTGAGTGTGGTCTTCACTGGTGGGGGAATGTGTGTGTGTGTGTGTGTGTGTGTTTGGGTTAATTTACATTCAGAGATTTTTGGTCTTTAGCAGAATGTATTTAGTTATTCAGATTCACCCACTTAGCCCAGTCCTTACATAAGTTAACTGATTGAAGGTCTAGGCCTATATAGCACGTCACGTGACAGACAGTGTTTAATCACGTTAGTTTAGTAATGTGTTTTGAATTAGAAACCAATGAAACGCAAAGCCTCAATTGATATGACAGATATAATGAACATGAACATGAACATGAGAGAGCTAATCTGATTAATATCGACAAACAGAAAAGACATTATAACAAACATTATTTGGACAGCGTATTTACAACTACTTAACAACATCTGGCACACGTGACCTGATGCCAAATATCGCAATGTGTTCGGAATGAGACTTATTTAGCGCTATTTCCTACTGATAAAATTCGCGTCTGTTATTGGGTGCTTCTCAATATCCCTCCTCATCTCCTCGCTCCTCTGTCCTCCATCCTATGACCTGGAAACCAATCAAGCACAGCCATCTTGAAGGACATCTCAATTCTCTGGGTGCTTCTCAATATTCCTCCTCGTCTCCTCGCTCCTCGGTCCTCCATCCTATGAACCGGAAACGAATCGGTTACCTAACGTAACCTCGGTTCTCTCTAGATGAGGGAACGAGTATTGCGTAAGTTTAGCTTACGCTACGGGAAAGATTCATCCTCTCGAGATATTGAAGCCAAAAATTTTCCTTAATTTTGTATTTATTGTCAACGCAGTTGTCACCGGGCCGGAACGGGCCCCTTGTTAACGTACCACCTCGAGGAGTTTATCCAGAGACACCACAGACGGACAACAGGGTAAGTAACAAAAGTTCAATTTTATTGAATTAAAATCCTATGTACTAAAACACTTGGTGGAAGAATTCCAGCTATGCTTTCCTCTATCCAGCAAAGGTGGGGAGGACTTGGCGCAACAGTCGCAACCCAACGGGTAACGGAGCCGGGACGTCGACTCGATCGTTCTTCTGCGGTCAATACTGGTAAGTAGCCACAACAGAGTTCACAACGGTCCTTCTCCGAATGAGCACGGCAGACAATGCAACAGGCTGTGGCAAGCGACTTTCGTACAGCGGCTTCTCTTCGGAGCAGACAGCAGCAGACAACAGATAACGGAACAGACGTTGGTAAGAGATCTTCACCCAGCGACTCTTCAGAACAGACAGCAACAGACTGTGGTAAGAACGTTTATACAGCAGCTTAACTCCAGAGCAGGCAGTGGAGACTGTGGTAAGACACTTTCACCCAGCAGCTTAACTTCAGAGCAGCCAGTGGAGCAGTCAGCGGACGATGGGACAGGTGTTAGTAAGAGGTCTTCACCCAGCGGCTCCTCTTCAAAGCAGACGGCCACAAACTGTGGTAAGAAACGTTCATACAACCGCTTAACTTCAGGGCAGACAGTGGAGCAGTTAGCGGATAGTGGAACAGACGTTGGTAAGAGATCTTCTCCCGGCGACTCTTCAGAACAGACAGCAACAGACTGTGGTGAGAACGTTTATACAACCGCTTATCTTCAGAGCAGGCAATGGAGACTGTGGTAAGACACTTTCACATAGCAGCTTAACTTCAGAGCAGGCATTGGAGACTGTGGTAAGACACTTTCACACAGCAGCTTAACTTCAGAGCAGGCAGTGGAGACTGTGGTAGGACACTTTCACACAGCAGCTTAACTTCAGAGCAGGCAGTGGAGACTATGGTAAGACACTTTCACACAGCAGCTTAACTTCAAAGCAAGCAGTGGAGACTGTAGTAAGACGCTTTCACACAGCAGCTTAACTTCAGAGCAGGCAGTGGAGACGTCAGCGGACGATGGGACAGATGTTATTAAGGGATCTTCACCCAGCGGCTCCTCTTCAAAGCAGACAGCAACAAACTGTGGTAAGAAACGCTCATACAACCGCTTAACTTCAGAGCAGACAGTGGAGCAGTTAGCGGATAATGGAACAGACGTTGGTAAGAGATCTTCGCCCAGCGACTCTTCAGAACAGACAGCAACAGACTGGGGTAAGAACGTTTATACAGCAGCTTAACTTCAGAGCAGGCAGTAGAGACTGTGGTTAGACACCTTCATACAACCGCTTAACTTCAGGGCAGACAGTGGAGCAGTTAGCGGATAATGGAACAGACGTTGGTAAGAGATCTTCACAATAGTTCCTACACAACACACGCTGCATCAACAATGGTTAGATGGGTCTCTCCAGCTCAAACCTCACAAACCTGCCCACTGGGGCTAACGGGTGGAAGCAGAATTATACACCCACACTTGTGCATGCAGTAAGTCACTTCAAAGAATCACACGTGTTCACTTCACACTAAGCACTGCAGTTCACATCAACTCACAGTGAATAAGGCTCCCACTCGCGGCCCCGGCCGGCGTCCTCTCCCATTGATGGATCTAATACACAGCACAGTGAGGATTACAACTGCACAGCCATTACAGTCAATATCTTGACTAATTTAGAGCCACTGTCCACTGGTTGATACACCCAAACGAAGATTGAAGATACAGGGACTTCACAAAAGAATATCTGAGAGACACTTAACTGCTGCTTGGGCCGTGTGGATGCTCAGCCACTCTTTAATCCTTGTCACTCTCACGTTATGAATCCATTATTCCAATTCCCCGGAATGCCGAACATTAAGGACTGCCTTCCCGCTCTGTTACTCTCTCCCGCTCTGTTACGCTTCCTTCACGCCAGATTGGCCTTTTTATAATCCCTGTAATAGATACGTGTCCCAATCGCTGTCCGCTTTCCTCCTCCCGCACAGCTGACGCTTGTCTCGTCATTTAGAAGTTACGCCCGGACGCAATACATGGGGAAAACCCCGGAACCGGCTTGGTGTCTCACTAAATCCGCTCCCACTAGGAAACATTTCCGGGAATAATAGTTCCTTTTGGTTCGTCGCCCGGTGACATCCTCCCACACTATTTCGGTCTAGTCCCTAGACCGGGGAAGCCGAAACCCAATCTCCATACCTCTCGGGGGGTTGACCTCGCGTCTCTCGTTGGGAGCGTCTAGGGGGCGAGACAGGGTCCACTCTTCTCACATCCATATCTGGGCCCCTTGGGACCACAGCCCACCCCACCAGGGGTAGTCTCGGAGGCACAGAGACTGCCGGAATACCTGCCGTGGCCTTCGGATAATTTGGGCAAGGGCGCAGTAGGTTCCGATGCAACACCCGCTCCGGACCAGACTTCCCTTCGGGCCGAACGTGTATACCGGTTGGTGAGGTCTTTGTTGTCGCTCCACCACATACGGCTGGGCCTCCCAACGATCTCCAAGCTTCCCTTTTCCTTGGCGCCGATTGTCCCGTATAAGTACCCGCTCTCCCGGTAACAAGGGAGCCTCTCGAGCCGTCCGGTCGTACAGCCTCTTATTTTTAGTGGCCGCCCTACTGATTCGGTCAGTGACTCGTTGGTAGGCCACATGGAGCTGCTGGTGATGCCGATTCACCCAACCCGTAAGACTCGGACGCTCTGCCACCATAGCCGTCCCCCAGAGCAGATCCATGGGCAGGCGCACATGTCTCCCGAACATCAGATAGGTGGGGGCATAGCCGGTGGTACTATGCACACTATTATTGTACGCCTGCGTCAGGGCAGGGAGGTTATCCATCCAATGGCTCTGATGGTCTGTGTCCAGGGTTCCTAATAGGCTCAGAAGGGTCTGATTAAACCGTTCGCACCCTCCGTTGCCTTGAGGGTGGTACGGAGTGGTGTGGGTCTTCTTACACCCATAGAGCCGGCACAGTTCCTCCACCACCTTGGACTCGAAATTTGGCCCCTGATCAGAATGTAGGGTTTCCGGACATCCAAACGGTTGAAACACCGACCTCCAGAGGGCATTCACAGTAGTGATCGCTGTCTGGTCTAGAGTTGGAATCGCCCAGGCATACTTTGTGAATAGATCCGTCACCACCAAGATATTCTGGAAACGATCAGTGGGTCGGCTCAGCGTCAGATAATCCATAGCCACAATGTGTAAGGGGGCCTTAGGGCACAATGGAACCAGAGGGGCCCTCACCTCTCTCCGGGCCTTGAAGAGCATGCAGCGAGGGCATCCCTGAATGAACAAGTTCACTGACGCCTCCATCCCAGACCAATAGAAGCATCTCCGCAGCAGGGACACCGTCCTCTCCTGCCCCTGGTGTCCCAACTGGGCATGATAAGCTTTTAACAGCGGAAGAATCTGACCTTGCGGTACTACCACCTGGAGCACAGCTTCGTGGGTTACCGGGTCCTGGACAGAGCGACAAACCACTCCATCTTTTAAGCAGAGACGCTCCCGTTGTCCAAGAAGCTTCTTCACTACCCGTGTATGAGTCCGTCTCTCTGCTGCTCCAAGAGGCATCCCCCGTTCCAGACAAGACCGTACCACCACCAGATCGCCATCCTCCTTTTGCCGTTCTGTCCATCGCTGTGGGTCCCAGCCCCAACTAGCAGGGGTTTCCTCCGGATGAACTCCGGACGCCTCTACCACTCCTACCATCAGTTCCTCCTCATGCTCAGCCAACCGCCTCGGCGGGGGGCCACCGGTATCAGAAACCGGGAGTCTGGATAGAACGTCAGCATTAGTATGCTCTCGGCCCGGTCGATACTGCAGCTGGTAATCATAATTGGCCAGCTGAGCTACCCACCGCTGTTCGACTGCCCCCAGCTTGGCCGTACGCAAGTGTACCAACGGGTTGTTATCCGTGACCACGAGTACCTGGGCTCCCCACAGGTAATCTTTAAACTTCTCACACATGGCCCACTTCATGGCCAGCAGCTCGATCTTAAAGGAACTGTAATTGGAATCGTTCCGCTCCGCGGGATGGAGGCTCCTGCTCGCATAAGCTATAACCCTTTCCATTCCCTGTTGCCGCTGGGCCAGCACTGCTCCAAGCCCGGTGTTACTGGCATCAGTATAGAGGATAAAGGGTTGGGCGAAATCCGCATAGGCCAGAATGGGGGCCTGTAATAATTCCCGTTTCAGCTGTTGAAAGGCCGTTTCACATGCGGAATCCCAAGCAACAGGGGGAGATCCTCGACCACGAGAGCGTCCCGAGCCCGCGAGAAGTTGGTTCAATGGCTTGGCAGTCTTGGAGAAGTCCTTTATGAAGCGCCGATAATACCCCACGAAACCCAGAAAAGATCTTACTTGCCGCACTGTCTTGGGTGGTTCCCAACCCTGGACGACCGCCACTTTGTCCGGGTCCACAGAAACTCCAGCAGCACTCACACAGTGTCCCAGGTATTTCACCTCCTTTCGGAACAATTGGCACTTGTCTGGTTGTAATTTTAGACCATATTTCTCCATCGCTTGAAACGCCTGTTCCAGGTGTCGTAGGTGTGAGTTAAAATCCGGGGAATAAACGATCACATCGTCCAAATACACCAGTGTGGAATCCATCAACTGGCTGCTCAGACACCGCTGCATCAACCGCTGGAATATAGCCGGGGCATTACAAAGTCCAAACGGCATCCGGTCCCATTCAAAGAGCCCAAAGGGGGTAGCGAACGCAGTCTTCTCCCGATCCCCCTCCTCTACCCGCACCTGCCAGTACCCGCTGGCGAGATCTAAGGTGGAATACCATGCGGCCTGTGTCAAACTGGTGAGGGAGTCCTCTATCCTCGGCAAGGGGAAGGCGTCTTTCTTGGTAACTTGGTTCAGCTTCCGATAATCCACACAGAATCTCCACGCTCCTGTTTTCTTCCGCACCAGGACGATCGGGGCGGCCCACGGGCTGCTACTCTCGCGGATAACCCCCTTCTCCAGCATCCCTCGTAGCAAGGTACGGATCTCTGAATACAGAGTTGGTGGCACTGGACGGTACCGCTCCCGGCTGGGTGCGGCGTCGCCTGTACAGATCGGATGTTTCACAATGTCCGTGCATCCATAATCCTCATCGTGAGCTGAGAATATGTGCTGCCACTTTGCCAAGAAGTCCTGGAGCTGTTGCGCCTGGCCTTCTTCCAGACCCTCTCCTCGCAGCGACTCCCCCAGGAGATGGGCCGGCATTCCCCCCTCAATAGGGCCAGTCGGTGGATCCACTCGCCCAAGGGCTACCTCGACCACCGTGGAGCTTACTTGACAAAAGCGTGCTTCTCCGCTCTCCCGCACTTGGTAAGGGCTCACCGAGGTGACTCGGACCAACCGCTGATGGCGGTAGAGGTTAACGGGGTATGGGTTCACGTTCCGCACCCTTACGGAAACACGGCCTCGACGGGCCACCGCAAGTCCTCGAGCCACTTCAACACTTTGACAGTCCCAATGTGGCTCTACTAGGACCCAATCCTCTGGCCCATATGACCGAGCGGGTAACCGGGCCCAGACAACAGCTTCACTCCTGGCTGGGACAGAAAGGGCATATCGACAGGCCACTCGGCCAGTATCTTCCCGGTCCCCCTGGGAACTGGCCATTTGGATCCTACGGCAATCAGCCACGATCCGCTCCCATTCCCTCCTCTCTGCCATCGAAGTGGTTCGAGCTGGCCTAACACTAAATACTTCCTCCCAACAATCCGTGAGGACATTCATGCCCAAAAGGGCTCGACACCCCCCAAGGCAGTGGTCTCGTACAACCACAACCCCTTTCTGGGGTACGGTGACTCCATGAATCTTGAAATCGGTTACCAAGTATCCAACATAGGGGATATCCAGGCCATTCGCCCCTCTAAGAGTGAGCCACGGAGCTTCCATTTCCTGCAGTTGACGGACATCAAAAAGTTCTTGGGACAGACTTTCAGAAAACAAGGTGACTTGGGAGCCAGTATCTATCAGGCACGGGAACTCAACACCATGCACCTGGACCTCCACAGTCGGGCAGTGCCCCACCAAACTGTCTCTAGGAACAAATAACGAAGGGTCCGTCAAGGGGGCCCCGACCACTTGACCCACAGTGGCCGGTGACTCTAAAAACCCCCCTGCGAACTGCGGCGAGGGCCGCACTGTCGGCTAATGTGCCCAGGCTCTCCGCAGCTGTTACATATAGGCCGCCCCTGTTCGTCCCACTGGAACCTCAGACCAGTAGACCGGGCGAGACGTCGCCCCGGCTCTCGACTCCCGTCCGAGTAGGAACGTTCCCGGGGTAAGGTCGGGGGATGGGGCCGGCCCCGGCGCAACTCCTCCAAGAGGGTCCTAGATAACTCCGTCATCTGTTCTCGGACGTCGTTCATAAGCTCCGTCCGTAAGGTCTGCTTCCAATCGGAGACTTCCGAAGGTGCAGGGGCACAAATCCCACTAGTGGCCATACACACAGAAGGGTCAACCGCCTCAGCATGGTCCAGTTCCAGGGCCAAGGCCTCTCGTCGCAGACCCTCGAACGTCAGTGCAGGGTCCCGGCGAAGCTGTAGGCGTAAACTCTGCCGAATGGGCCCCTCACGGAGTCCCAGGAGGAACTGGTCCCGCAGCAAAGTTTCCTCTTCCCCCAGGCCGTGATCACGTCGCCCCTTCAACCTAGCAAACTGCTCCCGTAGTCGCAAGGCGAAGGCCCGCAGAGTCTGTCTGGGTCCTTGTTTACAATTAAAGAACTGGGCTCTCAGAACAGCCACCGGGGTGGCGTCACCATACTGTCCGACCAGGAAGTCGAAGATTGCTTGGGCGGTGCTACGGGTGGCCTCGGGTGCGGCTTGTACTTCCCTTTTGGCCTCGCCTTCAAGTGAATTCAACACAAATTGGGTCTTCTGCGAGGCACTCAGCCCCTGTAGTCCCGCCAGGTACTCTACCTGAGCCTTCCACTCAAACTCAATTCTGATCCTGGTCCTCCATACTTCTGGGCCCAAGGGGCACCAACAAAGACAGGCGTAACAGGAGGCCGGACTGCCGGCAAGTCTTCGTCCGCCATCATGGGTCTCTGGGCGCTCAACTCAAGGTGGAACCCTGCCGACTACGCCAAGTTGTCACCGGGCCGGAACGGGCCCCTTGTTAACGTACCACCTCGAGGAGTTTATCCAGAGACACCACAGACGGACAACAGGGTAAGTAACAAAAGTTCAATTTTATTGAATTAAAATCCTATGTACTAAAACACTTGGTGGAAGAATTCCAGCTATGCTTTCCTCTATCCAGCAAAGGTGGGGAGGACTTGGCGCAACAGTCGCAACCCAACGGGTAACGGAGCCGGGACGTCGACTCGATCGTTCTTCTGCGGTCAATACTGGTAAGTAGCCACAACAGAGTTCACAACGGTCCTTCTCCGAATGAGCACGGCAGACAATGCAACAGGCTGTGGCAAGCGACTTTCGTACAGCGGCTTCTCTTCGGAGCAGACAGCAGCAGACAACAGATAACGGAACAGACGTTGGTAAGAGATCTTCACCCAGCGACTCTTCAGAACAGACAGCAACAGACTGTGGTAAGAACGTTTATACAGCAGCTTAACTCCAGAGCAGGCAGTGGAGACTGTGGTAAGACACTTTCACCCAGCAGCTTAACTTCAGAGCAGCCAGTGGAGCAGTCAGCGGACGATGGGACAGGTGTTAGTAAGAGGTCTTCACCCAGCGGCTCCTCTTCAAAGCAGACGGCCACAAACTGTGGTAAGAAACGTTCATACAACCGCTTAACTTCAGGGCAGACAGTGGAGCAGTTAGCGGATAGTGGAACAGACGTTGGTAAGAGATCTTCTCCCGGCGACTCTTCAGAACAGACAGCAACAGACTGTGGTGAGAACGTTTATACAACCGCTTAACTTCAGAGCAGGCAATGGAGACTGTGGTAAGACACTTTCACATAGCAGCTTAACTTCAGAGCAGGCATTGGAGACTGTGGTAAGACACTTTCACACAGCAGCTTAACTTCAGAGCAGGCAGTGGAGACTGTGGTAGGACACTTTCACACAGCAGCTTAACTTCAGAGCAGGCAGTGGAGACTATGGTAAGACACTTTCACACAGCAGCTTAACTTCAAAGCAAGCAGTGGAGACTGTAGTAAGACGCTTTCACACAGCAGCTTAACTTCAGAGCAGGCAGTGGAGACGTCAGCGGACGATGGGACAGATGTTATTAAGGGATCTTCACCCAGCGGCTCCTCTTCAAAGCAGACAGCAACAAACTGTGGTAAGAAAC
Source organism: Siphateles boraxobius (assembly GCF_051911475.1). NCBI lineage: Eukaryota > Metazoa > Chordata > Actinopteri > Cypriniformes > Leuciscidae > Siphateles > Siphateles boraxobius. Next base: position 10,869,347 of record NW_027509219.1, on the reverse strand, counting down.
GCTCATACAACCGCTTAACTTCAGAGCAGACAGTGGAGCAGTTAGCGGATAATGGAACAGACGTTGGTAAGAGATCTTCGCCCAGCGACTCTTCAGAACAGACAGCAACAGACTGGGGTAAGAACGTTTATACAGCAGCTTAACTTCAGAGCAGGCAGTAGAGACTGTGGTTAGACACCTTCACACAACAGCTTAACTTCAAAGCAGGCAGTGGAGCAGTCAGCGGACGATGGGACAGATGTTATTAAGAGATCTTCACCCAGCGGCTCCTCTTCAAAGCAGACAGCAACAAACTGTGGTAAGAAACGTTCATACAACCGCTTAACTTCAGGGCAGACAGTGGAGCAGTTAGCGGATAATGGAACAGACGTTGGTAAGAGATCTTCACAATAGTTCCTACACAACACACGCTGCATCAACAATGGTTAGATGGGTCTCTCCAGCTCAAACCTCACAAACCTGCCCACTGGGGCTAACGGGTGGAAGCAGAATTATACACCCACACTTGTGCATGCAGTAAGTCACTTCAAAGAATCACACGTGTTCACTTCACACTAAGCACTGCAGTTCACATCAACTCACAGTGAATAAGGCTCCCACTCGCGGCCCCGGCCGGCGTCCTCTCCCATTGATGGATCTAATACACAGCACAGTGAGGATTACAACTGCACAGCCATTACAGTCAATATCTTGACTAATTTAGAGCCACTGTCCACTGGTTGATACACCCAAACGAAGATTGAAGATACAGGGACTTCACAAAAGAATATCTGAGAGACACTTAACTGCTGCTTGGGCCGTGTGGATGCTCAGCCACTCTTTAATCCTTGTCACTCTCACGTTATGAATCCATTATTCCAATTCCCCGGAATGCCGAACATTAAGGACTGCCTTCCCGCTCTGTTACTCTCTCCCGCTCTGTTACGCTTCCTTCACGCCAGATTGGCCTTTTTATAATCCCTGTAATAGATACGTGTCCCAATCGCTGTCCGCTTTCCTCCTCCCGCACAGCTGACGCTTGTCTCGTCATTTAGAAGTTACGCCCGGACGCAATACATGGGGAAAACCCCGGAACCGGCTTGGTGTCTCACTAAATCCGCTCCCACTAGGAAACATTTCCGGGAATAATAGTTCCTTTTGGTTCGTCGCCCGGTGACATCCTCCCACACTATTTCGGTCTAGTCCCTAGACCGGGGAAGCCGAAACCCAATCTCCATACCTCTCGGGGGGTTGACCTCGCGTCTCTCGTTGGGAGCGTCTAGGGGGCGAGACAGGGTCCACTCTTCTCACATCCATATCTGGGCCCCTTGGGACCACAGCCCACCCCACCAGGGGTAGTCTCGGAGGCACAGAGACTGCCGGAATACCTGCCGTGGCCTTCGGATAATTTGGGCAAGGGCGCAGTAGGTTCCGATGCAACACCCGCTCCGGACCAGACTTCCCTTCGGGCCGAACGTGTATACCGGTTGGTGAGGTCTTTGTTGTCGCTCCACCACATACGGCTGGGCCTCCCAACGATCTCCAAGCTTCCCTTTTCCTTGGCGCCGATTGTCCCGTATAAGTACCCGCTCTCCCGGTAACAAGGGAGCCTCTCGAGCCGTCCGGTCGTACAGCCTCTTATTTTTAGTGGCCGCCCTACTGATTCGGTCAGTGACTCGTTGGTAGGCCACATGGAGCTGCTGGTGATGCCGATTCACCCAACCCGTAAGACTCGGACGCTCTGCCACCATAGCCGTCCCCCAGAGCAGATCCATGGGCAGGCGCACATGTCTCCCGAACATCAGATAGGTGGGGGCATAGCCGGTGGTACTATGCACACTATTATTGTACGCCTGCGTCAGGGCAGGGAGGTTATCCATCCAATGGCTCTGATGGTCTGTGTCCAGGGTTCCTAATAGGCTCAGAAGGGTCTGATTAAACCGTTCGCACCCTCCGTTGCCTTGAGGGTGGTACGGAGTGGTGTGGGTCTTCTTACACCCATAGAGCCGGCACAGTTCCTCCACCACCTTGGACTCGAAATTTGGCCCCTGATCAGAATGTAGGGTTTCCGGACATCCAAACGGTTGAAACACCGACCTCCAGAGGGCATTCACAGTAGTGATCGCTGTCTGGTCTAGAGTTGGAATCGCCCAGGCATACTTTGTGAATAGATCCGTCACCACCAAGATATTCTGGAAACGATCAGTGGGTCGGCTCAGCGTCAGATAATCCATAGCCACAATGTGTAAGGGGGCCTTAGGGCACAATGGAACCAGAGGGGCCCTCACCTCTCTCCGGGCCTTGAAGAGCATGCAGCGAGGGCATCCCTGAATGAACAAGTTCACTGACGCCTCCATCCCAGACCAATAGAAGCATCTCCGCAGCAGGGACACCGTCCTCTCCTGCCCCTGGTGTCCCAACTGGGCATGATAAGCTTTTAACAGCGGAAGAATCTGACCTTGCGGTACTACCACCTGGAGCACAGCTTCGTGGGTTACCGGGTCCTGGACAGAGCGACAAACCACTCCATCTTTTAAGCAGAGACGCTCCCGTTGTCCAAGAAGCTTCTTCACTACCCGTGTATGAGTCCGTCTCTCTGCTGCTCCAAGAGGCATCCCCCGTTCCAGACAAGACCGTACCACCACCAGATCGCCATCCTCCTTTTGCCGTTCTGTCCATCGCTGTGGGTCCCAGCCCCAACTAGCAGGGGTTTCCTCCGGATGAACTCCGGACGCCTCTACCACTCCTACCATCAGTTCCTCCTCATGCTCAGCCAACCGCCTCGGCGGGGGGCCACCGGTATCAGAAACCGGGAGTCTGGATAGAACGTCAGCATTAGTATGCTCTCGGCCCGGTCGATACTGCAGCTGGTAATCATAATTGGCCAGCTGAGCTACCCACCGCTGTTCGACTGCCCCCAGCTTGGCCGTACGCAAGTGTACCAACGGGTTGTTATCCGTGACCACGAGTACCTGGGCTCCCCACAGGTAATCTTTAAACTTCTCACACATGGCCCACTTCATGGCCAGCAGCTCGATCTTAAAGGAACTGTAATTGGAATCGTTCCGCTCCGCGGGATGGAGGCTCCTGCTCGCATAAGCTATAACCCTTTCCATTCCCTGTTGCCGCTGGGCCAGCACTGCTCCAAGCCCGGTGTTACTGGCATCAGTATAGAGGATAAAGGGTTGGGCGAAATCCGCATAGGCCAGAATGGGGGCCTGTAATAATTCCCGTTTCAGCTGTTGAAAGGCCGTTTCACATGCGGAATCCCAAGCAACAGGGGGAGATCCTCGACCACGAGAGCGTCCCGAGCCCGCGAGAAGTTGGTTCAATGGCTTGGCAGTCTTGGAGAAGTCCTTTATGAAGCGCCGATAATACCCCACGAAACCCAGAAAAGATCTTACTTGCCGCACTGTCTTGGGTGGTTCCCAACCCTGGACGACCGCCACTTTGTCCGGGTCCACAGAAACTCCAGCAGCACTCACACAGTGTCCCAGGTATTTCACCTCCTTTCGGAACAATTGGCACTTGTCTGGTTGTAATTTTAGACCATATTTCTCCATCGCTTGAAACGCCTGTTCCAGGTGTCGTAGGTGTGAGTTAAAATCCGGGGAATAAACGATCACATCGTCCAAATACACCAGTGTGGAATCCATCAACTGGCTGCTCAGACACCGCTGCATCAACCGCTGGAATGTAGCCGGGGCATTACAAAGTCCAAACGGCATCCGGTCCCATTCAAAGAGCCCAAAGGGGGTAGCGAACGCAGTCTTCTCCCGATCCCCCTCCTCTACCCGCACCTGCCAGTACCCGCTGGCGAGATCTAAGGTGGAATACCATGCGGCCTGTGTCAAACTGGTGAGGGAGTCCTCTATCCTCGGCAAGGGGAAGGCGTCTTTCTTGGTAACTTGGTTCAGCTTCCGATAATCCACACAGAATCTCCACGCTCCTGTTTTCTTCCGCACCAGGACGATCGGGGCGGCCCACGGGCTGCTACTCTCGCGGATAACCCCCTTCTCCAGCATCCCTCGTAGCAAGGTACGGATCTCTGAATACAGAGTTGGTGGCACTGGACGGTACCGCTCCCGGCTGGGTGCGGCGTCGCCTGTACAGATCGGATGTTTCACAATGTCCGTGCATCCATAATCCTCATCGTGAGCTGAGAATATGTGCTGCCACTTTGCCAAGAAGTCCTGGAGCTGTTGCGCCTGGCCTTCTTCCAGACCCTCTCCTCGCAGCGACTCCCCCAGGAGATGGGCCGGCATTCCCCCCTCAATAGGGCCAGTCGGTGGATCCACTCGCCCAAGGGCTACCTCGACCACCGTGGAGCTTACTTGACAAAAGCGTGCTTCTCCGCTCTCCCGCACTTGGTAAGGGCTCACCGAGGTGACTCGGACCAACCGCTGATGGCGGTAGAGGTTAACGGGGTATGGGTTCACGTTCCGCACCCTTACGGAAACACGGCCTCGACGGGCCACCGCAAGTCCTCGAGCCACTTCAACACTTTGACAGTCCCAATGTGGCTCTACTAGGACCCAATCCTCTGGCCCATATGACCGAGCGGGTAACCGGGCCCAGACAACAGCTTCACTCCTGGCTGGGACAGAAAGGGCATATCGACAGGCCACTCGGCCAGTATCTTCCCGGTCCCCCTGGGAACTGGCCATTTGGATCCTACGGCAATCAGCCACGATCCGCTCCCATTCCCTCCTCTCTGCCATCGAAGTGGTTCGAGCTGGCCTAACACTAAATACTTCCTCCCAACAATCCGTGAGGACATTCATGCCCAAAAGGGCTCGACACCCCCCAAGGCAGTGGTCTCGTACAACCACAACCCCTTTCTGGGGTACGGTGACTCCATGAATCTTGAAATCGGTTACCAAGTATCCAACATAGGGGATATCCAGGCCATTCGCCCCTCTAAGAGTGAGCCACGGAGCTTCCATTTCCTGCAGTTGACGGACATCAAAAAGTTCTTGGGACAGACTTTCAGAAAACAAGGTGACTTGGGAGCCAGTATCTATCAGGCACGGGAACTCAACACCATGCACCTGGACCTCCACAGTCGGGCAGTGCCCCACCAAACTGTCTCTAGGAACAAATAACGAAGGGTCCGTCAAGGGGGCCCCGACCACTTGACCCACAGTGGCCGGTGACTCTAAAAACCCCCCTGCGAACTGCGGCGAGGGCCGCACTGTCGGCTAATGTGCCCAGGCTCTCCTCAGCTGTTACATATAGGCCGCCCCTGTTCGTCCCACTGGAACCTCAGACCAGTAGACCGGGCGAGACGTCGCCCCGGCTCTCGACTCCCGTCCGAGTAGGAACGTTCCCGGGGTAAGGTCGGGGGATGGGGCCGGCCCCGGCGCAACTCCTCCAAGAGGGTCCTAGATAACTCCGTCATCTGTTCTCGGACGTCGTTCATAAGCTCCGTCCGTAAGGTCTGCTTCCAATCGGAGACTTCCGAAGGTGCAGGGGCACAAATCCCACTAGTGGCCATACACACAGAAGGGTCAACCGCCTCAGCATGGTCCAGTTCCAGGGCCAAGGCCTCTCGTCGCAGACCCTCGAACGTCAGTGCAGGGTCCCGGCGAAGCTGTAGGCGTAAACTCTGCCGAATGGGCCCCTCACGGAGTCCCAGGAGGAACTGGTCCCGCAGCAAAGTTTCCTCTTCCCCCAGGCCGTGATCACGTCGCCCCTTCAACCTAGCAAACTGCTCCCGTAGTCGCAAGGCGAAGGCCCGCAGAGTCTGTCTGGGTCCTTGTTTACAATTAAAGAACTGGGCTCTCAGAACAGCCACCGGGGTGGCGTCACCATACTGTCCGACCAGGAAGTCGAAGATTGCTTGGGCGGTGCTACGGGTGGCCTCGGGTGCGGCTTGTACTTCCCTTTTGGCCTCGCCTTCAAGTGAATTCAACACAAATTGGGTCTTCTGCGAGGCACTCAGCCCCTGTAGTCCCGCCAGGTACTCTACCTGAGCCTTCCACTCAAACTCAATTCTGATCCTGGTCCTCCATACTTCTGGGCCCAAGGGGCACCAACAAAGACAGGCGTAACAGGAGGCCGGACTGCCGGCAAGTCTTCGTCCGCCATCATGGGTCTCTGGGCGCTCAACTCAAGGTGGAACCCTGCCGACTACGCCAAGTTGTCACCGGGCCGGAACGGGCCCCTTGTTAACGTACCACCTCGAGGAGTTTATCCAGAGACACCACAGACGGACAACAGGGTAAGTAACAAAAGTTCAATTTTATTGAATTAAAATCCTATGTACTAAAACACTTGGTGGAAGAATTCCAGCTATGCTTTCCTCTATCCAGCAAAGGTGGGGAGGACTTGGCGCAACAGTCGCAACCCAACGGGTAACGGAGCCGGGACGTCGACTCGATCGTTCTTCTGCGGTCAATACTGGTAAGTAGCCACAACAGAGTTCACAACGGTCCTTCTCCGAATGAGCACGGCAGACAATGCAACAGGCTGTGGCAAGCGACTTTCGTACAGCGGCTTCTCTTCGGAGCAGACAGCAGCAGACAACAGATAACGGAACAGACGTTGGTAAGAGATCTTCACCCAGCGACTCTTCAGAACAGACAGCAACAGACTGTGGTAAGAACGTTTATACAGCAGCTTAACTCCAGAGCAGGCAGTGGAGACTGTGGTAAGACACTTTCACCCAGCAGCTTAACTTCAGAGCAGCCAGTGGAGCAGTCAGCGGACGATGGGACAGGTGTTAGTAAGAGGTCTTCACCCAGCGGCTCCTCTTCAAAGCAGACGGCCACAAACTGTGGTAAGAAACGTTCATACAACCGCTTAACTTCAGGGCAGACAGTGGAGCAGTTAGCGGATAGTGGAACAGACGTTGGTAAGAGATCTTCTCCCGGCGACTCTTCAGAACAGACAGCAACAGACTGTGGTGAGAACGTTTATACAACCGCTTAACTTCAGAGCAGGCAATGGAGACTGTGGTAAGACACTTTCACATAGCAGCTTAACTTCAGAGCAGGCATTGGAGACTGTGGTAAGACACTTTCACACAGCAGCTTAACTTCAGAGCAGGCAGTGGAGACTGTGGTAGGACACTTTCACACAGCAGCTTAACTTCAGAGCAGGCAGTGGAGACTATGGTAAGACACTTTCACACAGCAGCTTAACTTCAAAGCAAGCAGTGGAGACTGTAGTAAGACGCTTTCACACAGCAGCTTAACTTCAGAGCAGGCAGTGGAGACGTCAGCGGACGATGGGACAGATGTTATTAAGGGATCTTCACCCAGCGGCTCCTCTTCAAAGCAGACAGCAACAAACTGTGGTAAGAAACGCTCATACAACCGCTTAACTTCAGAGCAGACAGTGGAGCAGTTAGCGGATAATGGAACAGACGTTGGTAAGAGATCTTCGCCCAGCGACTCTTCAGAACAGACAGCAACAGACTGGGGTAAGAACGTTTATACAGCAGCTTAACTTCAGAGCAGGCAGTAGAGACTGTGGTTAGACACCTTCACACAACAGCTTAACTTCAGGGCAGACAGTGGAGCAGTTAGCGGATAATGGAACAGACGTTGGTAAGAGATCTTCACAATAGTTCCTACACAACACACGCTGCATCAACAATGGTTAGATGGGTCTCTCCAGCTCAAACCTCACAAACCTGCCCACTGGGGCTAACGGGTGGAAGCAGAATTATACACCCACACTTGTGCATGCAGTAAGTCACTTCAAAGAATCACACGTGTTCACTTCACACTAAGCACTGCAGTTCACATCAACTCACAGTGAATAAGGCTCCCACTCGCGGCCCCGGCCGGCGTCCTCTCCCATTGATGGATCTAATACACAGCACAGTGAGGATTACAACTGCACAGCCATTACAGTCAATATCTTGACTAATTTAGAGCCACTGTCCACTGGTTGATACACCCAAACGAAGATTGAAGATACAGGGACTTCACAAAAGAATATCTGAGAGACACTTAACTGCTGCTTGGGCCGTGTGGATGCTCAGCCACTCTTTAATCCTTGTCACTCTCACGTTATGAATCCATTATTCCAATTCCCCGGAATGCCGAACATTAAGGACTGCCTTCCCGCTCTGTTACTCTCTCCCGCTCTGTTACGCTTCCTTCACGCCAGATTGGCCTTTTTATAATCCCTGTAATAGATACGTGTCCCAATCGCTGTCCGCTTTCCTCCTCCCGCACAGCTGACGCTTGTCTCGTCATTTAGAAGTTACGCCCGGACGCAATACATGGGGAAAACCCCGGAACCGGCTTGGTGTCTCACTAAATCCGCTCCCACTAGGAAACATTTCCGGGAATAATAGTTCCTTTTGGTTCGTCGCCCGGTGACATCCTCCCACACTATTTCGGTCTAGTCCCTAGACCGGGGAAGCCGAAACCCAATCTCCATACCTCTCGGGGGGTTGACCTCGCGTCTCTCGTTGGGAGCGTCTAGGGGGCGAGACAGGGTCCACTCTTCTCACATCCATATCTGGGCCCCTTGGGACCACAGCCCACCCCACCAGGGGTAGTCTCGGAGGCACAGAGACTGCCGGAATACCTGCCGTGGCCTTCGGATAATTTGGGCAAGGGCGCAGTAGGTTCCGATGCAACACCCGCTCCGGACCAGACTTCCCTTCGGGCCGAACGTGTATACCGGTTGGTGAGGTCTTTGTTGTCGCTCCACCACATACGGCTGGGCCTCCCAACGATCTCCAAGCTTCCCTTTTCCTTGGCGCCGATTGTCCCGTATAAGTACCCGCTCTCCCGGTAACAAGGGAGCCTCTCGAGCCGTCCGGTCGTACAGCCTCTTATTTTTAGTGGCCGCCCTACTGATTCGGTCAGTGACTCGTTGGTAGGCCACATGGAGCTGCTGGTGATGCCGATTCACCCAACCCGTAAGACTCGGACGCTCTGCCACCATAGCCGTCCCCCAGAGCAGATCCATGGGCAGGCGCACATGTCTCCCGAACATCAGATAGGTGGGGGCATAGCCGGTGGTACTATGCACACTATTATTGTACGCCTGCGTCAGGGCAGGGAGGTTATCCATCCAATGGCTCTGATGGTCTGTGTCCAGGGTTCCTAATAGGCTCAGAAGGGTCTGATTAAACCGTTCGCACCCTCCGTTGCCTTGAGGGTGGTACGGAGTGGTGTGGGTCTTCTTACACCCATAGAGCCGGCACAGTTCCTCCACCACCTTGGACTCGAAATTTGGCCCCTGATCAGAATGTAGGGTTTCCGGACATCCAAACGGTTGAAACACCGACCTCCAGAGGGCATTCACAGTAGTGATCGCTGTCTGGTCTAGAGTTGGAATCGCCCAGGCATACTTTGTGAATAGATCCGTCACCACCAAGATATTCTGGAAACGATCAGTGGGTCGGCTCAGCGTCAGATAATCCATAGCCACAATGTGTAAGGGGGCCTTAGGGCACAATGGAACCAGAGGGGCCCTCACCTCTCTCCGGGCCTTGAAGAGCATGCAGCGAGGGCATCCCTGAATGAACAAGTGCACTGACGCCTCCATCCCAGACCAATAGAAGCATCTCCGCAGCAGGGACACCGTCCTCTCCTGCCCCTGGTGTCCCAACTGGGCATGATAAGCTTTTAACAGCGGAAGAATCTGACCTTGCGGTACTACCACCTGGAGCACAGCTTCGTGGGTTACCGGGTCCTGGACAGAGCGACAAACCACTCCATCTTTTAAGCAGAGACGCTCCCGTTGTCCAAGAAGCTTCTTCACTACCCGTGTATGAGTCCGTCTCTCTGCTGCTCCAAGAGGCATCCCCCGTTCCTGACAAGACCGTACCACCACCAGATCGCCATCCTCCTTTTGCCGTTCTGTCCATCGCTGTGGGTCCCAGCCCCAACTAGCAGGGGTTTCCTCCGGATGAACTCCGGACGCCTCTACCACTCCTACCATCAGTTCCTCCTCATGCTCAGCCAACCGCCTCGGCGGGGGGCCACCGGTATCAGAAACCGGGAGTCTGGATAGAACGTCAGCATTAGTATGCTCTCGGCCCGGTCGATACTGCAGCTGGTAATCATAATTGGCCAGCTGAGCTACCCACCGCTGTTCGACTGCCCCCAGCTTGGCCGTACGCAAGTGTACCAACGGGTTGTTATCCGTGACCACGAGTACCTGGGCTCCCCACAGGTAATCTTTAAACTTCTCACACATGGCCCACTTCATGGCCAGCAGCTCGATCTTAAAGGAACTGTAATTGGAATCGTTCCGCTCCGCGGGATGGAGGCTCCTGCTCGCATAAGCTATAACCCTTTCCATTCCCTGTTGCCGCTGGGCCAGCACTGCTCCAAGCCCGGTGTTACTGGCATCAGTATAGAGGATAAAGGGTTGGGCGAAATCCGCATAGGCCAGAATGGGGGCCTGTAATAATTCCCGTTTCAGCTGTTGAAAGGCCGTTTCACATGCGGAATCCCAAGCAACAGGGGGAGATCCTCGACCACGAGAGCGTCCCGAGCCGGCGAGAAGTTGGTTCAATGGCTTGGCAGTCTTGGAGAAGTCCTTTATGAAGCGCCGATAATACCCCACGAAACCCAGAAAAGATCTTACTTGCCGCACTGTCTTGGGTGGTTCCCAACCCTGGACGACCGCCACTTTGTCCGGGTCCACAGAAACTCCAGCAGCACTCACACAGTGTCCCAGGTATTTCACCTCCTTTCGGAACAATTGGCACTTGTCTGGTTGTAATTTTAGACCATATTTCTCCATCGCTTGAAACGCCTGTTCCAGGTGTCGTAGGTGTGAGTTAAAATCCGGGGAATAAACGATCACATCGTCCAAATACACCAGTGTGGAATCCATCAACTGGCTGCTCAGACACCGCTGCATCAACCGCTGGAATGTAGCCGGGGCATTACAAAGTCCAAACGGCATCCGGTCCCATTCAAAGAGCCCAAAGGGGGTAGCGAACGCAGTCTTCTCCCGATCCCCCTCCTCTACCCGCACCTGCCAGTACCCGCTGGCGAGATCTAAGGTGGAATACCATGCGGCCTGTGTCAAACTGGTGAGGGAGTCCTCTATCCTCGGCAAGGGGAAGGCGTCTTTCTTGGTAACTTGGTTCAGCTTCCGATAATCCACACAGAATCTCCACGCTCCTGTTTTCTTCCGCACCAGGACGATCGGGGCGGCCCACGGGCTGCTACTCTCGCGGATAACCCCCTTCTCCAGCATCCCTCGTAGCAAGGTACGGATCTCTGAATACAGAGTTGGTGGCACTGGACGGTACCGCTCCCGGCTGGGTGCGGCGTCGCCTGTACAGATCGGATGTTTCACAATGTCCGTGCATCCATAATCCTCATCGTGAGCTGAGAATATGTGCTGCCACTTTGCCAAGAAGTCCTGGAGCTGTTGCGCCTGGCCTTCTTCTAGACCCTCTCCTCGCAGCGACTCCCCCAGGAGATGGGCCGGCATTCCCCCCTCAATAGGGCCAGTCGGTGGATCCACTCGCCCAAGGGCTACCTCGACCACCGTGGAGCTTACTTGACAAAAGCGTGCTTCTCCGCTCTCCCGCACTTGGTAAGGGCTCACCGAGGTGACTCGGACCAACCGCTGATGGCGGTAGAGGTTAACGGGGTATGGGTTCACGTTCCGCACCCTTACGGAAACACGGCCTCGACGGGCCACCGCAAGTCCTCGAGCCACTTCAACACTTTGACAGTCCCAATGTGGCTCTACTAGGACCCAATCCTCTGGCCCATATGACCGAGCGGGTAACCGGGCCCAGACAACAGCTTCACTCCTGGCTGGGACAGAAAGGGCATATCGACAGGCCACTCGGCCAGTATCTTCCCGGTCCCCCTGGGAACTGGCCATTTGGATCCTACGGCAATCAGCCACGATCCGCTCCCATTCCCTCCTCTCTGCCATCGAAGTGGTTCGAGCTGGCCTAACACTAAATACTTCCTCCCAACAATCCGTGAGGACATTCATGCCCAAAAGGGCTCGACACCCCCCAAGGCAGTGGTCTCGTACAACCACAACCCCTTTCTGGGGTACGGTGACTCCATGAATCTTGAAATCGGTTACCAAGTATCCAACATAGGGGATATCCAGGCCATTCGCCCCTCTAAGAGTGAGCCACGGAGCTTCCATTTCCTGCAGTTGACGGACATCAAAAAGTTCTTGGGACAGACTTTCAGAAAACAAGGTGACTTGGGAGCCAGTATCTATCAGGCACGGGAACTCAACACCATGCACCTGGACCTCCACAGTCGGGCAGTGCCCCACCAAACTGTCTCTAGGAACAAATAACGAAGGGTCCGTCAAGGGGGCCCCGACCACTTGACCCACAGTGGCCGGTGACTCTAAAAACCCCCCTGCGAACTGCGGCGAGGGCCGCACTGTCGGCTAATGTGCCCAGGCTCTCCGCAGCTGTTACATATAGGCCGCCCCTGTTCGTCCCACTGGAACCTCAGACCAGTAGACCGGGCGAGACGTCGCCCCGGCTCTCGACTCCCGTCCGAGTAGGAACGTTCCCGGGGTAAGGTCGGGGGATGGGGCCGGCCCCGGCGCAACTCCTCCAAGAGGGTCCTAGATAACTCCGTCATCTGTTCTCGGACGTCGTTCATAAGCTCCGTCCGTAAGGTCTGCTTCCAATCGGAGACTTCCGAAGGTGCAGGGGCACAAATCCCACTAGTGGCCATACACACAGAAGGGTCAACCGCCTCAGCATGGTCCAGTTCCAGGGCCAAGGCCTCTCGTCGCAGACCCTCGAACGTCAGTGCAGGGTCCCGGCGAAGCTGTAGGCGTAAACTCTGCCGAATGGGCCCCTCACGGAGTCCCAGGAGGAACTGGTCCCGCAGCAAAGTTTCCTCTTCCCCCAGGCCGTGATCACGTCGCCCCTTCAACCTAGCAAACTGCTCCCGTAGTCGCAAGGCGAAGGCCCGCAGAGTCTGTCTGGGTCCTTGTTTACAATTAAAGAACTGGGCTCTCAGAACAGCCACCGGGGTGGCGTCACCATACTGTCCGACCAGGAAGTCGAAGATTGCTTGGGCGGTGCTACGGGTGGCCTCGGGTGCGGCTTGTACTTCCCTTTTGGCCTCGCCTTCAAGTGAATTCAACACAAATTGGGTCTTCTGCGAGGCACTCAGCCCCTGTAGTCCCGCCAGGTACTCTACCTGAGCCTTCCACTCAAACTCAATTCTGATCCTGGTCCTCCATACTTCTGGGCCCAAGGGGCACCAACAAAGACAGGCGTAACAGGAGGCCGGACTGCCGGCAAGTCTTCGTCCGCCATCATGGGTCTCTGGGCGCTCAACTCAAGGTGGAACCCTGCCGACTACGCCAAGTTGTCACCGGGCCGGAACGGGCCCCTTGTTAACGTACCACCTCGAGGAGTTTATCCAGAGACACCACAGACGGACAACAGGGTAAGTAACAAAAGTTCAATTTTATTGAATTAAAATCCTATGTACTAAAACACTTGGTGGAAGAATTCCAGCTATGCTTTCCTCTATCCAGCAAAGGTGGGGAGGACTTGGCGCAACAGTCGCAACCCAACGGGTAACGGAGCCGGGACGTCGACTCGATCGTTCTTCTGCGGTCAATACTGGTAAGTAGCCACAACAGAGTTCACAACGGTCCTTCTCCGAATGAGCACGGCAGACAATGCAACAGGCTGTGGCAAGCGACTTTCGTACAGCGGCTTCTCTTCGGAGCAGACAGCAGCAGACAACAGATAACGGAACAGACGTTGGTAAGAGATCTTCACCCAGCGACTCTTCAGAACAGACAGCAACAGACTGTGGTAAGAACGTTTATACAGCAGCTTAACTCCAGAGCAGGCAGTGGAGACTGTGGTAAGACACTTTCACCCAGCAGCTTAACTTCAGAGCAGCCAGTGGAGCAGTCAGCGGACGATGGGACAGGTGTTAGTAAGAGGTCTTCACCCAGCGGCTCCTCTTCAAAGCAGACGGCCACAAACTGTGGTAAGAAACGTTCATACAACCGCTTAACTTCAGGGCAGACAGTGGAGCAGTTAGCGGATAGTGGAACAGACGTTGGTAAGAGATCTTCTCCCGGCGACTCTTCAGAACAGACAGCAACAGACTGTGGTGAGAACGTTTATACAACCGCTTAACTTCAGAGCAGGCAATGGAGACTGTGGTAAGACACTTTCACATAGCAGCTTAACTTCAGAGCAGGCATTGGAGACTGTGGTAAGACACTTTCACACAGCAGCTTAACTTCAGAGCAGGCAGTGGAGACTGTGGTAGGACACTTTCACACAGCAGCTTAACTTCAGAGCAGGCAGTGGAGACTATGGTAAGACACTTTCACACAGCAGCTTAACTTCAAAGCAAGCAGTGGAGACTGTAGTAAGACGCTTTCACACAGCAGCTTAACTTCAGAGCAGGCAGTGGAGACGTCAGCGGACGATGGGACAGATGTTATTAAGGGATCTTCACCCAGCGGCTCCTCTTCAAAGCAGACAGCAACAAACTGTGGTAAGAAACGCTCATACAACCGCTTAACTTCAGAGCAGACAGTGGAGCAGTTAGCGGATAATGGAACAGACGTTGGTAAGAGATCTTCGCCCAGCGACTCTTCAGAACAGACAGCAACAGACTGGGGTAAGAACGTTTATACAGCAGCTTAACTTCAGAGCAGGCAGTAGAGACTGTGGTTAGACACCTTCACACAACAGCTTAACTTCAAAGCAGGCAGTGGAGCAGTCAGCGGACGATGGGACAGATGTTATTAAGAGATCTTCACCCAGCGGCTCCTCTTCAAAGCAGACAGCAACAAACTGTGGTAAGAAACGTTCATACAACCGCTTAACTTCAGGGCAGACAGTGGAGCAGTTAGCGGATAATGGAACAGACGTTGGTAAGAGATCTTCACAATAGTTCCTACACAACACACGCTGCATCAACAATGGTTAGATGGGTCTCTCCAGCTCAAACCTCACAAACCTGCCCACTGGGGCTAACGGGTGGAAGCAGAATTATACACCCACACTTGTGCATGCAGTAAGTCACTTCAAAGAATCACACGTGTTCACTTCACACTAAGCACTGCAGTTCACATCAACTCACAGTGAATAAGGCTCCCACTCGCGGCCCCGGCCGGCGTCCTCTCCCATTGATGGATCTAATACACAGCACAGTGAGGATTACAACTGCACAGCCATTACAGTCAATATCTTGACTAATTTAGAGCCACTGTCCACTGGTTGATACACCCAAACGAAGATTGAAGATACAGGGACTTCACAAAAGAATATCTGAGAGACACTTAACTGCTGCTTGGGCCGTGTGGATGCTCAGCCACTCTTTAATCCTTGTCACTCTCACGTTATGAATCCATTATTCCAATTCCCCGGAATGCCGAACATTAAGGACTGCCTTCCCGCTCTGTTACTCTCTCCCGCTCTGTTACGCTTCCTTCACGCCAGATTGGCCTTTTTATAATCCCTGTAATAGATACGTGTCCCAATCGCTGTCCGCTTTCCTCCTCCCGCACAGCTGACGCTTGTCTCGTCATTTAGAAGTTACGCCCGGACGCAATACATGGGGAAAACCCCGGAACCGGCTTGGTGTCTCACTAAATCCGCTCCCACTAGGAAACATTTCCGGGAATAATAGTTCCTTTTGGTTCGTCGCCCGGTGACACAGTGCAGCAGCAAGCAGACCTAGAGCAGGCTGTCTAGCTTGCTCATTGGCTGCCCTGCGGCAACTGCAGCAGCCTACCAGTGAACCCGGCGTGACGTCACGTCCAATGAAGGGCGCTCGCGCCCTCAACGCGTCCTAGCCCGCCAGAGTGGGCGTGGCTTTAGCGTTTATTAGCGGGCTGATATTCTGGTTTTCATCGACTGAAGCGAAAGAGCGCTCGTGGCGTGAGCACAGCAGGTTACGCAATACTCGTTCCCTCATCTAAAGAGAACCGAGGTTACGTTAGGTAACCGATTCGTTCTCTTATGAGAGGTTCTCTCGTATTGAGTAAGTTTAGCTTACGCTACGGGAACCCTTTGTCAACGCCGTGTACGCCAGCATCCACTACATGAGTCCCAGAGAAGCTCGGGGAACCCCGATGAGCAGGAATAAGCGCATGTACATAAGCACTCACAGGGAATACAGAGCGGCCATGCCAGTCAATGTATAAGCATACAGCACATAACCTGATACAGTGCAGCTCAACCAGAAGAGCTGAGTCATATGAGAGTCGCTTGCGCACGACAACCTGGGCAGCACTGACCTCTCACTTACACTGACAGCAGTCTAGCCTGCAGGGTGGGAACTTCCAGGTTATAAAACCTGACAAAGGTGGACTGGGAAGCCCAGCCCGCCGCCACACATATGTCATGAATAGAAATTCCGCTGGACCATGCCCACGAAGAGGCCAGGCCATGCCTCTGGTGGAATGAGCCCTGATGCCCAGGGGGCATTGGAGCCCTTTTGACGCATAAGCAGCCGCAATAGCGTCCACTATCCATCTGGATAGGCTCTGTTTCGAGGCGGCGAGACCCATGGTTCGCCCACCAAAGGAAACGAAAAGCTGCTCCGAGCTCCTGAAAGGAGCGGAGCACGTAATGTAAGCTCTCAGCGCCCTGACCGGGCAGAGGAGATTAACGTCGCTCTCTCCCTCGGATGAAGGCAGAGCCGATAGGGAAATGACCTGTGCTCTGAACGGAGTGCCAATCACTTTAGGAACATACCCTTGTCTAGGTTTGAGGATGACTTTTGAGTCATTCGGTCCGAACTCAAGACACGTAGCGCCGACAGACAGTGCATGTAAGCCCCCCACACGTTTGACTGATGACAGCGCCATCAGGAAAACGGTCTTGAGTGACAGGTATTTTAGATCCGCAGAGTTTAAGGGTTCAAAGGGGTATGCTTTCAGGGCCTTGAGGACCAAAGTAAGATCCCACATAGGAACAGAAGTGGGGTGCGGGGGATTCATCCTTCTAGCTCCTCTAAGGAAGCGGATGACAAGCTCATTCCTTCCAATTGACTGACCGTGCGCTGATTCTGAAAACGCCGCAACGGCTGCCACGTACACTTTGAGCGTGGAGGGGGATCTGCTCTTGTCCAACAGCTCTTGAAGGAAAATAAGCAACCGCGAAACCCCACATTTTCGTGGGTCCAGGTTTTTGTCAGCGCACCACTTGGAGAACACAGACCATTTAGACTCGTAGAGCCTTCTGGTAGAAGGAGCTCTAGACTGCGTGATCGTGTTCATTACTGTGTCTGGCAGAGCAACGGGTATCCGTTGATCAACCATGCATGCAGAGACCACCGCTCTGGGTGGGGGTGCCAGATCGCGTCAAGAGCCTGAGAGAGGAGATCTGTTCTCTCCGGGATGGGCCACTGTGCTGTCTGTGACAGCCGCGTCAGCTCCGGGAACCACGTCTGGTTCTCCCAGCGCGGGGCTATGAGGAGCACTGAGTGGCGCGTTTCCCTGATTCTCTTGATAACCTGCGGTAACAGGGAGACCGGAGGGAAAGCATATAGCGGGCGGCTGGGCCAGATCTGGGCTTTCCATAATCACCCCCCGCTGGTACCAGTCGGCCACTAACCAGGGCTGCAGGGCCGTCATGCAGCTCTGAGTCACTCTGATCCGCTCGCAGCCGGACCTCCAAGCTCGGTGAGACACACGAGCGGTCAGCCAGCGTTGCAGAGGGCGCATGCGCAGCAACCCCAGCTGAAGTACCGCAGCGGCTGAAGCCATGTAGCCCAGTATCCTCTGGAATGTTTTCAGAGGAGCTGCATTGCCCGTCTAGAAGGACGCGGCTAGCCGCTGAACACGGCGCGCGCGCTGTGTTGATAAGCGAGCCGTCATGGCCACGGAGTCCAGTTCTATTCCTAAAAAGGAAATTGACTGGCTGGGCAGTAATGAGCTCTTGGTCCAGCTGACCGTGAGACCCAAGCCTTCCAGGTGACTGAGGAGCGCAGCTCTGTGAGATATCAACTCTGTCTGTGACTGCGCCAGAATCAGCCAGTCGTCCAGATAGTTCAAAATTCGCACACCCTGATTTCTCAATTGGGCAAGAGCCGCGTCCATGCACTTCGTGAATGTAGGGGAACTAAAGACAGGCCGAACGGCAGGACGGTGTATTAATAAGCCTGACCGTCGAAGGCGAATCTCAAGAATGGCCTGTGACGGGGTATTATCTGAATCTGAAAATAGGCATCTTTCAGATCGAGAGAGATAAACCAGTCCCCCGGGCGAACGTGCGCGAGGAGTTGCCTGGTCGTAAGCATTTTGAACGGTCTTTTCATGAGAGCTTTGTTCAAATGCCTCAGATCCAAAATAGGTCTGAGAGCCCCGTCCTTCTTGGGCACGAGAAAATAACGGCTGTAAAAGCCTGACTTGCTCAGAGAAGGCGGTACCGGTTCTATGGCCCCTTTGCACAACAGCTTTGCTATTTCTGAGCGGAGAAGATGCGCTGCCTCAGCATTCACTGTCGTTGCGGTCCGTGCTCAAAAGCATGGAGGACGGCGAGCGAACTGTAACGCATAGCCCTGTCTTATTGTGCTTAGCACCCATGCCGATACCCCTGGAATTGCTTCCCATGCTTTTATGTGTGCAACTAGGGGCAGAATGGTCTCCGGGTTCTGCTCGCCGCGCTGTGTGGGCTCGAGAAACTGAACAGGAGGAATGGGCGCAGCGCGCGCGCGCGCTCTCTGTGCATGAAAGAGGCGGCTCGCTGACAGCGATAGCAGGTTGTTTCATATATAGCGGCCCGATTGCTGTGAATGGGGAGCGACTTGCGATCACTTTGTGCTGCGTGGGGGGTGCCGTGGGCGGCGTGTATGTTAGCAAGCGTGGGCGCTTGTGAGCGGGCACGGGATCTACATACATAACTTGACCGATGTGTGGCCGCACTTCGTGACACGTGATGGGCGCCGTGGGCGAAGTGCATCTCAGTAAGCGTGAGCGGGGCCGGGCTGGTATGGGGCTGCACATTGTGATGTGCGAGAGGCGCTGTGGGCGAAATGCGTGTCAGTAAGCGTGAGCGCCTGCGAGCGGGCACGAGACTTTTGTTCATAACCTGACAGATATGGGGCTGCACATTGTGATGTGCGAGCAGTGCCATGGGTGAAGTGCGAGTCAGTAAGCGTGAGCGCTTGCGAGCGGGCACCAGACTTACAACCTGCTTGATATGGGGTTGACTTGGCCGTGTGACAGAGCGGGCAGAGGATAGATGTTGGCACGGACCCGTGGGCACATCTCCTGTAGTTAACACTCGAGCGGCACCTGCCAGCTTTATGTGAGTGGGCTCTGTGAGTGACACAGGAAGTGTTGTGCTTGTGTGTAGGGGCGGGCACTGTGGCGCAGGCACTTTTTCTACACTTAAAACACCATCGGCGTGAGCCAGATAACCAGACATTATGCTCTTTATGAGATTTCTCTGGGTCGCCGTAAAAACGCCGGTTGTGTGCAGGCGAGCTGGTCGTGTTACCGGCTCGTTGGCTGCTGAATAAAGCACTGCAGTAGCCTGTGCTAAGGGGACTGACAGGGCGAGAAGCTTTGACCGGTCCGGCCGCGGCGAGACTCAGCCGTCTTTTCCCTCTTGCTGTGGCTAGGAGGGCTTCGCGTGCTCGGGCTTCAATGCAATCCTGGTCCGTGGCCCACATGGGGGGCGCAGTCCATGACGGTTGGCCGAGCGCGATCTGGGGCGGCCGCCCCGTCGCTGCGCGGACTGGCTTTGCTGGCTGGACTGCCTGGGCTGGGTCGGGCGCTGTGAAGAGCCTCGTGCAGGCGGCCGGTCACGTGGGCGACCTACAGCAGAGCTAGCGCGGCGAGGCAGGAATAGGTTCATGGCCTGGGAGGTTTTTTGTACCTCAGAAAAACGGTCGACGATCCCGTCCACTGCAGGGCCAAAGAGACCAATGTGAGAGAAGGGCGCGTCGAGGAAAGTGGAGCGCTCAGACTCTCTCATGTCTGCAAGTGTTAACCAAAGATGCTTCTCCGTTACAGTCAACGAGGCCATGCATCGTCCCAAGACTTGAGCAGCTGACTTGGTAGCGCCAGGGAGAGATCCATCGCGCTTCTCAGGTTCGTAATGGCCGCTGGGTCCGGGCCTTTCTCATCCCACTCACGGAGGAGATTGGCTTGTAGGATCTGCAGAACAGCCATTGAGTGCAGGGCGGAAGCTGCTTGTCCGGTGGCGGTGTAAGCTCGACCGACAAGGGCAGAGCTGTTCCTGCAGGCTTTCGACGGCAGCGCAGACTTTGAGCGCCATCTCGCGGATGGCGAGATGGCGGCAACCGCTTCCTCGACCTTGGGGATCAAGCTGTACCCTTTCTCGGCGGCGCCGTCCACCTGGGAGAGCGACGCGGAGGTAGAAGAGTGGAGCCTCGCGGAGAAGGGTGCATTCCACGATTTATAGAGCTCGGAGTGCAGCTCTGGGAGGAAGGGAGCAGGCCTGGCTGAGGGCGCTTGGCGGCGGCGATGTAGGAACAGCCGTCGAGTCTGTTGGGCGCGGGCTCCTTAGGCGTTGACCACTCGAGCCCGAGTTGGTCAACGGCCTGCGAGAGGAGGCGCATCAGCTCAGCGTCCACTCCAGCGCGGGTCCTACCGGATTCCTGGATCGAGGAGGAGGCAGAATGATGAGAGCCTGACCACTCCTCACTATCCGAAGCCAGGATGGAACAGCTGTTTCCCGTCTTCTGCCTCGTCATCCGACACGACGGCAGTGCGGGCTTCGGCCGGTGGCTGCGCTTCGGTGAGGAGAGGCGGGGAAGGCGAGGGCGAGGCTCGAGGGAGGGACTCCGGCGAGCGCGTCGCAACAGCCACAGGCTCCGGCAGCCTTTGAGAACGGCGCTTCTTCCTGCGCGGTCCTACAGAGGGTGGAGAGACAGCATCCTCGGTGAAGGCTTTGAGTCGAGCCCGCAGGGTCGACATTGAAAGCTCATCGCAGTCCGGACGAGAGGGCAAGAGCAGCGTGTTCCTGGCCCAGGCAGAGAGCGCATATAACGTGGCGGTCTCCGGCGCTGAGCGGGGCTCTGCACGAGCCACAGGAAGTGCGGGACATCTTGAAAAAGACGTCTCGCAGCTCTTTTAGAATAGAAGGAAAGGAATAGAGATAAAAGGATACGTCGCCGGATGGCATAGCACGCACGGCAGGCTGAAGGTTGCGAAGACGACCGGCTTCCTCAGGCACTGTCCTAAGCTGGCTAGTCGCGTTTCAACGGCGGCGTTGGCTTTCCAAGATCCAGCGATGCGGAGACCTTCGCTGAAGAGATGAAAATCAGAATATCAGCCTCTGAGCCCCGCTAATATATGCTAAAGCCACGCCCACTCTGGTGGGCTAGGACGCGTTGAGTATAAAGTATCATTCATTGGACGTGACGTCACGCCGGGTTCACTGGTAGGCTGCTGCAGTTGCCACAGGGCAGCCCATGAGCACGCTAGAAAACCTGCTCTAGGTCTGCTTGCTGCTGCACTGCGTTGACAATAAATACAAAATTAAGGAAAATTTTTGGCTTCAATATATCGAGAAGATGAATCTTTACCGTAGCGTAAGCTAAACTTACGCAATACGAGAGAATCTCTCGTAAGAGAACCAATCAAGCACAGCCATCTTGAAGGACATCTCAATTCTCTAATTGCACCGCGAGGAGTCGAGGATCGAGGAGTGAGGAGGCTTTCAGAGGAGTCGTGAGTGAGGATACACAGGTGTATCTTATGCGGAAGTGTTTTATTGACTAAACGTGACGCACGTATAAATTCTCCTCCCCCTTCACATCGGTCACAATAATTTGAATTTATACTTTACTCTTGCTGTTTATATAAACCACACATCTCACATATTGCAACGGGGTATCTTGCTTTATTATCATTCATTATGAATTTCTTAAATAAACAAACTTCAACAACATAAGGGCAGATCCTTTGAGCGCTGCTGATGACGCTATGAAGTGACGCTAGAGTGATCAAGCATTCCAATGTATAAAAAAGCTTTCATTCGATCCTTCCATCCTCATTTTCTTTCCTTGCGTCCTTCCCTCACAACCTACAGGGGGTGGAGCTGAGACGCTAGGAAAGGAAGCGAGGAAAGGAAACGAGGATGCACAAATAAGAATTGAGAAGCACCCTCTAATTGCACCGCGAGGAGTCGAGGATCGAGGAGTGAGGAGGCTTTCAGAGGAGCCATGAGCGAGGATACACAGGCGTATCCTATGCGGAAGTGTTTTATTGACTAAACGTGACACACATATAAATTCTCCTCCCCCTTCACATCGATCACAATCTTCTTCATTTATACTTTACTCTTGCAGTTTATATAAACCACACATCTCAAATATTTCAACAGAGTATCTTGATTTATTATTATTCATTATGAATGTCTTAAATAAACAAACTTCAACAACATAAGGGCAGATCCTTTGAGTGCTGCTGATGACGCTATGAAGTGACGCTCGAGTGATCAAGTATTCCAATTAGGGATAAACGATTATTTTTTAAACGATTAATCTAGTGATTATTTTTTCGATGCATCGATTAATCTAACGATTCATTTTTCCAGTCCGATTCGATTATCTCCCCATTAATTGACTAATAGCAATTTATACATGTTGATTTACATATCTGAATGAAAAATAAACATGAATTCCTTAACATTGCAATATATGTTTATTGCTCTTAAAATTCCAAAATAAAAGACTATACAAGTAAAAAGTAATGCATTCTTAGTCAGAGGTAGCATTCAATAAAACCTTGAAGCCTTGAAAACAGAGCTTACTGAAAAAAAGTGCGATCTGTCACGACACATTAAAGAACAACAAAATAGTAGGCCTATTTAAGGTTTAATTTTCTTTGACTGACCAAATTTGAAAGTTGAGACTTTATTAAATGTTACCCTCTTGGTCCTGTCTGTCAGCGCGTTGTCAGTGTCCTCTAAGTATTTCCCACGACATTAATAGCTATAAGCGCATACTTGCAGCAGTCTTGCACGCGCTTAGAGCTCGTGTGAATTGTACGTATAAAATGAACAACCTCGATCCACAGGAAACGCCACAGGTCGCTGCATTTCACTGCGCTTCGTGACATTTTTTCCTTTTGCGCGAAGAAGCTGTTCGCCGGAGATGTGTTAAAAGATAGCGGAGTGCATTGATTATTAGGCTGCCGGTAATAATCATCCTGGTCTGAGTGAGTAATTTACTCTTTAAAATAAAATACTTTATTTTACTCATTTAAGACTGCTCTTATGAGGACACACGACAAAACGGACAGTTTGGCATAATTTGTGTGTGTTATGGTTCGTTCAAGCTCGAAAGAGGACCCGATACTGACGCACATTTTTATGTGGGTTGTGTGTGTGTGTGTGTGTGTGTGTGTGTGTGTGTGTGTGTACTTTAGAGGAACAAGTGCGTGCCGCCTTGCACTTCTGATAGTCTGAGGAGCCACCATAGACAGTAAAAGAAATGGACACAGAAATGGACCATTGATTTCAACGGAGAAGACTGAAGCCCGATTATTGTACTTCCTGTCTGATGGCTGAGCGACTGCGCAGGCTCAAACTGAGCGTGACGACCATAGACATCATATGGATAGACGCCCTATCGACCGCTACTGCCTATTGGCGCGGACGAGCCGTGGGGCCGCCATCTTAAACCGGTCACCCGCTCCGCTTGTAGGGTCTGGACCAATCAGACACACACTAATTATTCATATTCACTATATTTAATGAATATAAAGGTCTATGAAACTCTCCCCCAAAACTAACCTCACAAATGAAGTTACTTTGTCAGCCGGGTGTCCGGTTACAGAACACTTTAAGACTGATAACAGACTTTACGACCTCAAAGGAATGTGGCCACATGCGCTACATGCTTAAGAGAGAGAGACCATCTTTAATTAAATAAACTTTGCGGTGTTACTCTGATCTATGAAGGAACATGCCTCACAGAAACTGTGATGATTTACTGTCTCGTGTACTATTAGGTATAACAACATGGTATGTTTGATTGGGGTGTATGTGGTTGAACAACCACCCAACGTTCAATATAACCTCACCTGTATCATGCTTCCTAGCAAATTAATCCTCATTTAATGACACACACTTTGATGTACATCACCTTCTCTTAGAATGCAATGTGAATTTGTTATGTCTATTTGAGCTTGAATGAACAGTCTAAGCATGCTGGGGACAAAGACCATAAATCAACTAAGAGCCGCTTCCCCTCTCGGACATGTCACCTTACTCATAGGTCCATTCAAACCTTAGGGGTTGGTTCTTTTCTCAGGGTATATCAGAGGCAGGCAACAGTGACCGCCCTCTCTTAGTTTTTTCATCCAGCCGCAACACTGTTCTGGTGAGACTGGGGAGCCCCCTCCCCCTCCACGGGGGCCCCAGGGCCCAGCAGGCCTCGATTCCAACCAGATCCGGCCTCATGGAAAAGAGAGAAGACTCTCTCACAAAGAACCAAGGACAATCTCAGGAGTTTTGGAACAAAGACTCCAACCAACAACGACTCCAATCACCCATCCTTCCGACTTCCTCACTTCTCCTGGGTGCTCGGCGTGGCCTCAACAGAGTCCCAGGCCTTCACCAAACCAGTCATGCGTTCCTGGAGAAAGAGAACGCTCAACCAACTTCCACTTGACACTGCCGGAACCATCAACGACTCCAATTTTCAACAACTTCAAGAATTGTTCCCATTACAAATGCAAGTATTCAATTCAATGAAATGTGAAAATGAAATTCTGATGGTTCTTCTCATAGACCCTCTTCCGGTTTCCAATTTCATCCTATCACTAACCTATTTATGTATTCATGTGTGTATGTTGTTTAGTTTATTTATATTCATATAAATATCTATATTTAGTTAATAAAACTTGTACATAATATGTATTTGGTTCTGTTTTGTTTGCAATACAAGTCACTTTACGATCACGGTTTTTGCTACTGGCTCAAAGTACTGTACAGGCGAAGAAATAATTATTCTTCGGTGGCCATGGAAGACACCCTTTTCTTAGAATAAATTAATAATCAAAATAGTTCGTTGGAAGAACTGATTAATTGATTGTAATATTAATTCAGCCACATCAAGTTAATCCAATTAACTGACCCAAATATTTATAATTAATAATAACAAGATATTATTGATTATTAATATTTCCAAAAAGCTGAGTTCCTTACAGCTCAGTGTAATCTGTTTGGCAGGTGCAATGAGCTGCCAGCGCATTAAATTAATCATATCTCACTGAATACCGAACTGATTTTCACGCGGGTTTTTTTTGCTGCAAAGGTCATCCCAGCAAACAAATTTAGGTTCTGGGAACGTTCGTTTTTGGTTCCCAGAACGTTCCTAGAACTTTCCCTTAACGTTAGGGGAACGTTCCCGGAACGTTTTCCTTACGTTATAAAAATGGAACCTAAAAATAACCTACATGGAACGTTCCTATAACGTTCTTGTTTGGTTCCCAAAAAAATAACCTCATGGGACCATTCGGGAACGTTAGGGGAACGTTCTGTGTTTGCTGGGATACACGTAGCTACGATACAGGACACATTGAATATTTTGCTCACAAAATACAACCAATAGTACGGTAATGTTAAATGTTAAATTTTACTTGTGAAAAGTAATCCCCGAGTGATGGTCCGCCGATTTGAGCAGAAATATGCTGCACAGTGCTCTGGCATCTACTGCTGCTATGCAATGCAAATAGGAGTATGACCGGTTTAAGATGGCGGCCGCATTTCTTGCGCCACAGCGGCCAATAGGGCATCTAGTCTCTATATGATATCTATGGTTCCCACAGGCCAATTCATGTCACGTGACCTCCCCGGAGACGCCATCTTTGATGGCATAATCTGCGGTGTTTACACAGTTTTACAAGCAAATTTCAAATATTTCTTTCTGTTTATAATGTTACGCAAATCATGAAGAGACAAAATGACAGAGATTATAAAGAGACTCTATTAACACAAGACAGAGAGAGGTACAATGCGAAAATTTCAGTCATAAATGGTTTGGATCCGTATGCGCTAATGAAGGAAGCACTGAGCACTGATTATGCAGCTTTGCCTCAGATACAGTATTTTCATATGTACCATTATCTAGTATTGGCTAGGAGTTTTTACACATGTGAGTAATTCCGAGCCTGGAAATCACTGAAGGCGTACAATCAGTTTGCCGAGGGTTGGGTTGGTGACGTTTGCTCAAGTGCAATCAATGGAAAATTAGTCATCATAGCAAATGTAGCATGATGCTAGACTATCAAATGTCTATTAAAAAGCCATAGCCTCCACAACTTAATTCCTATGTTCCCATTAAAACAGTCATCGGTGCGTTCTGTTATATGCATGTACTTATTTGTACACTGAAGAATAGGGGTGGAACGGTACATGTATTCGTATTGAACCGAAACGGTACGGGCGTCATGGTTCGGTGCATGAATATAAAAATAAATAAAACCCGCGTGCAAATTAATTAATGTAATGCGGAACTACTTTATACGCGGGTTCTTTAGGGACATAATCTGAGATTGCAATGCTGGAATGTGTGTGTGAGTGAGTGAGTGAGAGAGGCGCAGGCGCGATCGCGATCAAACAGTGGAAACAATGTTGTTTTTGTATGTTTTTAATACCTCGTCATTTTGTTGATACAGGACATCATTCAAACTGCAAAGTGTTAACTTATATTTGTTTTGAGGGAGTTTCTTTCCTGTTTATCCTCACCAGCCATAACCTCCGTCATTGTTCTGACAAAAGCTTAGTCTTCTCACATTCATGAAGTCTAATAACGGGTATACTGTAAAATCCAAATTTAACTGAACCTCCGGCACGATTTGAACATCCATTGACCCAGCAGGAGATGACCATTTTCACTTTTTATCACGACATTAACTCGTTTCAGCTTCTTCTTCTAATGTTCTGCCCATAGAAATGGCGCCGGGTCTGCAAATGCCCGTATGTTGTGACGTCATGTAGGAACTATGTATAGATAGACGCCCTATCGACCGCTACTGTCTATTGGCGCGGACGATCCGTGGGGCCGCCATCTTAAACCGGTCACCCGCTCCGCTCAGTGTAATCTGTTTGGCAGGTGCAATGAGCTATCAGCGCATTTAATTAATCATAGGCCTATCTCACTGAATACCGAACTGATTTTCACGCGGGTTTTTTTGCTGCAAAGGTCATACATGTAGCTACGATACAGGAGACATTTAATATTTTATTCACAAAATCCACACACACACTGGCTCGGGAACAGACAACACACAGAATGGCTCGGGAACAGACACTGGCTCCGGTTCTGGAACAGACACCAGAACAGAAACAGCCACAAGGACAGACGTAAACACAGAAACAAACATAGAGCGATCAGGTTCAGGCGTGACTTGAACAGTCTCTGAATCGGCAGACGTGACTTGAACAGCCTCTGGATCGGCAGACGTGACTTGAACAGCCTCTGGATCGGCAGACGTGACTTGAACAGCCTCTGGATCGGCAGACGTGACTTGAACAGCCTCTGGATCGGCAGACGTGACTTGAACAGCCTCTGGATCGGCAGACGTGACTTGAACAGCCTCTGGATCGGCAGACGTGACTTGAACAGCCTCTGGATCGGCAGACGTGACTTGAACAGCCTCTGGATCGGCAGACGTGACTTGAACAGCCTCTGGATCGGCAGACGTGACTTGAACAGTCTCTGGATCGGACGGGACCAGCGGCGAGGACTCTGGGCTGACAGGAAGTACAGGGAGGACTTCCAGGCATTGCGGGACGCGGGAAGTCCTCTTCCTCTTCCGTCTCCGAGAGCGAGAGGGCGCTGTGCTGGACGGGACCAGCGGTGAGGGCGCTGTGCTGGACGGGACCAGCGGTGAGGGCGCTGTGCTGGACGGGACCAGCGGTGAGGGCGCTGTGCTGGACGGGACCAGCGGTGAAGGCTCTGTGCTGGACGGGAGAATGTTGCTGACGTGAAGCTCTGGCCGGACGTGGCTGACGTGAAGCTCTGGCCGGACGTGGCTGACGTGAAGCTCTGGCCGGACGTGGCTGACGTGAAGCTCTGGCCGGACGTGGCTGACGTGAAGCTCTGGCCGGACGTGGCTGACGTGAAGCTCTGGCCGGACGTGGCTGACGTGAAGCTCTGGCCGGATGTGGCTGACGTGAAGCTCTGGCCGGACGTGGCTGACGTGAAGCTCTGGCCGGACGTGGCTGACGTGAAGCTCTGGCCGGACGTGGCTGACGTGAAGCTCTGGCCGGATGTGGCTGACGTGAAGCTCTGGCCGGACGTGGCTGACGTGAAGCTCTGGCCGGACGTGGCTGACGTGAAGCTCTGGCCGGACGTGAATGACGTGAAGCTCAGGCATGTCGTGGTGAAGCTCAGGCATGTCTTGGCGAACGTGAAGAACAGGTGATGACGTGGCGTGCCACGGGAGGAAGCTCTCCAGACATCTGGAGAGTGCCTCTCTCCAGTCCAGACCGGAGAGATCGGGGAGCTCCCTCGGGTCGACCTCCTTAGCCCCCAGCCGGTAACACATCTTAATCGCCTCATCACCCAGAGAGCAGGAGGCAGCGAGGGGAACAAACCCCCAGGTGTACTGGAACAGATCAAGGCTTTCCAGGGCCAAGGCCGCGATCTGTCCAGCGAACTCCCGGTCTAGCCTGTGTAGATCAGGCGAGATCCGTGCTGCTGGATTCATATTTGGGATCGGTCGTTCTGTAATGTTGCAGCAAGGATAAAGCGGAGAGTGAATCCAATCGCAAGCACTTTAATAACAGAATATCCAGGGTAAACTCAGAATAAGGCACAAGGCACACGGAACAAGGAACTGGGAAAAACTCACATCAAACAACGACCAACAAAAACCAACTGAAACACAGAGATCTAAATAGACAGGCAAACAAGCTAAACAAGATAACAAGGGGGCGTGGCTAATCAGAAACACATGGGAACAATGATCAGACAATTAACAAGACACATGGCAAACAGGGAATCACATGACAGACAAGAACAAGGAACAAGACACAAAACCCACACCGTGACAGCCTCTTTTCATAAAAAAAAAATCTTAAACATATTAGCTTAAATGGCCACACAATTGTGGTGCAGGCAACGTGTACATTAATTATCTTCACTGCATATTTATAACAACATGAAATATTAAAACCCAACCCTGCTTCTTTTTTATTTTATTTTAAATATTCTTGATTTTTATTGCCATTTGTCAAAGAGGGACAGAGTTGTGTCATTTTATTTTACACACAGTGAAGAGGATGTTAAAATAAATATAAAAATATATATCTATTTTAAAGTATATAAAATAAAAAAACAACCCTGTCTCTTTTTGTTAAATGTAATTTTTACTGATCAATAATATCCAGTATAAAGGTATAAGAAGCTAACGTACAATGAGAAATTAAGCAAACAATTAGGCTACAAAGTTAAAGTTAAATAGCCTAAATATATAAAGTTATGAAACTTCACTTTGCCCTCAGCCAAAACGATTTGCCATGGAACAAATATAGATTAATGAGTGAGACCAAAGATCGACACAAGACGAATATACGTCATGTTTATCCACTAGACTAGAGACACCAGAGCCAGCGGCACACATCAGAAGCACTAGCCGAGGAAAAGCTGTTCCAGTCGGGGTTAATGAGCGTTGAACACCCGGTGATCACCTGGATCTTACAACTCCGAAAGCGTCAGATAAATTTTTCAAATCCAAGATGGCGCCGCGGATGGCTGCCTCGGTGTGGAGCTCTCCAGCTATTGTGTTGTTTTTGTTCGTTTGTTCTGCGTTTAGTCATTCTTTTCCTATCAGTTTCACCAAAGACGAACTACTGGACATTAGGAAACACACACCAGAGACCTTTTCTACAGTTTTTGATTATTCGGACGTTTTGCTGGACATTCTCGTCGGAGGTGCAGCGTTGTTGTTCAAACGCGCGTTCAGACGCAAACGCGGGAAGCGAGCCGGCGCGCTGGTTAAACTCCGCGAGCGCGGCCTGCGCTCTGCACTCCCCAGTATTCATCTCGCGAATCTCCGATCCCTTCCTAACAAAACGGATGAACTTCTTCTCCTCACCCACACTAACAAGGATTTTTTAAACTCTGCTGCTTTGTGCTTCACTGAAACCTGGCTGAGTGAAGCCATACCGGACAACGCAATACATCTGCCGGGCTTCCAGCTGTTCCGAGCGGATCGCATCGCGGAGCTAACGGGGAAAACGAGAGGTGGTGGATTGTGTTTCTACATTAACGAAAGTTGGTGTTCAGATGTAACAACACTGAAGAAGATGTGCTCTCCTAATTTAGAGGCACATTTCATAAACTGTAAACCCTTCTACTCGCCTCGGGAATTTCCCTCTTTCATTCTCGTGAATGTTTACATCCCTCCAGACGCGTGCGTGAGCGCGGCGCTACAACAGCTGGCTGAACAAATATCTGAAACGGAACAAAGGTACCCAGACTCTCTTTTAATCATTCTTGGGGATTTTAACAAAGCAAATCTTTCCCGTGAACTACCAAAATACAGACAGCACGTTACATGTCCCACCAGAGACAGTAATATACTGGACCACTGTTACACCACAATAAGAAATGCGTATCACTCCGTCCCACGGGCAGCTTTGGGGCTCTCTGATCACTGTTTGGTTCATCTCATACCGACCTACAGGCAGAAACTGAAATCAGCTAAACCTGGAATACGGACTGTAAAAAGATGGACTAATGAAGCAGAGCAGAATCTACAGGCCTGCTTTGATTGCACTGATTGGACTGTTTTTGAAGCTGCTACCAATGATCTGGATGAGCTCACAGATACTGTAACATCATATATAAGTTTCTGTGAGGATACATGCATTCCTACCAGGACATTCTTATCATTCACTAATGATAAACCATGGTTTACTGGGAAACTCAAACACCTTCGTCATGCCAAAGAGGATGCTTACAGAAGTGGGGATAAAATCTTGTATAACCAGGCCAGAAACAGATTGACAAAGGAGATCAGAGTTGCTAAAAGGAACTACTCTGATAAACTGAAAAACCAGTTTTCATCCAACGACCCATCATCAGTCTGGAATGGCCTGAGGAACATCACCAACTACAAGTCACCATCCCCTCGATCTGTGGACAATCAACACCTGGCTGACGATTTAAATTCATTTTACTGCCGGTTTGAAAAGCCCTCATTAACACCACACACCCGGTCTGATCTGCACTTCACACTTTCACCATCACCTCCTGCACTCCAATTATCACTCCCCCCTCCTGCCATCCAACCTGAGCTTAAGGTCTGTGTGGAGGACGTGAGCCCAGTCTTCAAAAAACAGAAGACTAGGAAAGCATCAGGCCCAGACGGCATCTCATCTGCTTGTTTAAAAGCCTACGCTGACCAACTGGCCCCGGTCTTCACGCAGATCTTCAACAGATCATTGGAGCAGTGTGAAGTTCCCTGCTGCTTCAAACGCTCCACTATCATTCCTGTCCCCAAAAAACCCAAAATCACTGGACTTAATGACTACAGACCTGTCGCTCTCACGTCTGTGGTCATGAAGTCGTTTGAAAGACTGGTGCTGGCCGGCCTGAAGGACCTCACTGGACCCTTGCTGGATCCCTTTCAGTTTGCTTACAGAGCAAATAGGTCTGTGGATGATGCAGTCAACATGGGACTGCATTATATCCTGCAACATCTCGACAGACCAGGGACTTATGCAAGGATCCTCTTTGTGGACTTCAGTTCGGCCTTCAATACCATCATGCCTGGTCTTCTCACAGCCAAACTGACCCAGCTCTCCATACCATCCTCGATCTGTCAGTGGATCACCAGCTTCCTGACGGACCGGCAGCAGCGAGTGAGACTGGGGAAACACACATCCAAGATTCTCACAATCAGCACCGGAGCCCCCCAAGGGTGCGTTCTCTCCCCACTGCTCTTCTCCCTGTACACTAATGACTGCACTTCTAAAGACCCCACTGTCAAGCTCCTGAAATTTGCAGACGACACCACTGTCATCGGTCTCATCCAAAACGGTGACGAGTCTACTTACAGACTGGAGGTTGAACAGCTGGCTGCCTGGTGCAGTTATAACAACCTTGAGCTGAACACGCTCAAAACAGTGGAGATGATCGTGGACTTCAGGAGGAACAGCCCAGCACTCCCCCCACTCACCATCATGAACAGCACAGTGGAAGCAGTGGAGTCATTCAGGTTCCTGGGCACTATCATCTCTCAGGACCTGAAGTGGGACAATCACATTGACTCCACTGTGAAAAAGGCCCAGCAGAGACTGTACTTCCTTCGCCAGCTGAGGAAGTTCAACCTGCCACAGGATCTGCTGATTCAGTTCTACTCAGCCGTCATTGAGTCTGTCTTGTGCGCTTCCATCACTGTCTGGTTTGGTTCAGCTACCAAATCAGACATCAGGAGACTACAACGGACAGTCCGGACTGCGGAGAGGATCATTGGTGCCCCCCTGCCAAACCTCCAGGACCTGTACTCTTCCAGAGTGAGGAAGAGAGCAGGTAAAATCATCACAGACTCCACTCACCCTGGACACCTCCTGTTTAAACTGTTACCGTCAAGACGGAGACTCAGATCACTGGCCACAAGAACATCTCGGCACAGGAACAGTTTCTTCCCACAGGCCATTTCCCTCCTGAACAGTTAACACTCCTCCCAAGGCATATGCCTGTAAGTGCAATACTCCCACTGTTTAGTGCAATATCCTACAACTCAGGTGATACTTATATGTAGATTTATTTATTTATAATATTCAAAACACTGTAAATAGGTTCATAATCTGTAAATCTGAAAATGTCTATTCTGACTAAACCAAACTGTGATAGTTTTATTCTCATATTCTGACTAAACTATTCTGACTAAACCAAACTGTGATAGTTTTATTCTCATATATTTATATTTATATTTTTTTTATTCTTATAATTTGTAGTATTATGTTTCATGTTTCATGTTGTATTTGTATTTGTATAGTCCACTGGAAGCCTCAGTACCAAAACAAATTCCTTGTGTGTGCAAGCACACTTGGCAATAAAGCTCTTTCTGATTCTTCTGAAATAGGCGCTATCTTTATAAACAAACCACAGATTTGAGCTTTAAACAACTATATTCTCGCCTGAAACACTCTTAAAATTACATTTCATGACACAATAACAGTAGTATTTTGATATAACGCGGGTTTTCTCCACTGGTATTGACGCTTGCTGGTTGGTGCGAGATGCATTCTGGGATATATGGCTGTCTCAAGTCCGCACAAGTCACCTCTCGATCATAGACAGTATAAGAAGTGGACAGAGCCATCTCATTGGAACTCAGTTGAGACAGTTGAAGCCCATTTTTAGCGATTTTTGAGCACTTCCGTTCCTGACGCGCAGACTCAAACCGACTCAAACTAAGCTTGATGACGTGAGAAACCTGTCTGACAGACGTAAATCTTCTAGTAGCTGTGCGTAAAAATTGCCAACGTTAATCACTTCATATGTATTCACTTGCCAAATACCGAATTATTTCCAATTCCCCAAAAACGTTGTTGAAATATTTTGTCCCGTTGCCTTTATGGACTCATTATCTATGGGCTTATCCCTTGACGGGACGTCCCCCCGATTGCCTGCGAGCTTCTCCTCCTGTCTATACGGTAATGTCTCTATTGTGCTACATAAAGTCGCGTGGTTATGACGCAATCGTTAGCCTGTTTTTAACAAAAACGGCTTCTACGGGGCCATAACGTAAGACACAAAGTAATGGAGCCTTTTATACATTGTCGTGTTAATTTAGAAATTAATAATGGACAAAAGAAGTCTTTGGACGCCTCAGATGTAAAGTTGTTCGCTGTCAAAGTGACGCCAAAATGAATGGGAGTCAATGGAATGCTAACAGCAGGTGAAGTTCTGCTATAATGGCGGCTCCCGCGAGGCTTCAACTTCCGGCTGATGGATTACCCCCTTGCTCTCGATGCATCCTCGGTAAAAGGGGCGGATCAAGGACACATCCGGGGATTTGAACTGGACTTGGCTAGATGTGAACTTTGAATTGGGACAGTACTTGGGCAGCGACTGATGACGTTTCACAAGTCCACAAGAACACAAGTACAGACAAGAACGCATATTGAGAAACGGCCTCTGTGTATGTTGAGAGCGTGTGTAAGAGTGAGTGTGAGGATGCGTGAGAGAGCGAGTGTGAGGATGTGTCTGAGAGTGAGTGTATGTGAGGAGGATGTGTGTGAGAGTGTGTGAGAGCGTATGTGAGGATGCGTTTGAGAGAGTGTATGTGAGGATGTGTGTGAGAGGGTGAGTGTGAGGATGCGTGAGAGAGTGAGTGTAAGGATGTGTGTGTGAGAGTGAGTATGTCATGATGTGTGTGAGAGTGTATGTGAGGACGTGTGTGAGTGTATGTGAGGATGTGTGTGAGTGAGTGTCGATTCCTCACCGGAGTAAAGATAGTTTGCGGTTTGATCTTGTAAGGAACCTAGCTATATGAAATATTAATAATCAATAATATTTTGTTATGACTAATTATGAATATTTGGGTCAGTTAATTGGATTAACTTGACATGGCTAAATTAATATTACAATCAATTAATCAGTTCGTCCAACGAACTCTTTTGATTATTAATTTGTTCTAAGAAAAGGGTATCTTCCCTGGCCACAGAAGAATAATTATTTCTTAGCATGTACAGCGTTTTGAGCATGTAGCAAGAACAAACCGTAAAGGGACTTCGTATTGCAAGCGAATCAGAACCAAATACATAAAGTGCATAAGTTTTATTAACTAAATCATTAACATAAATAAACTAAAACACATATATACAGAAATACAGAAATAGGTTAGTGATAGGATTAAATTGGAAACCGGAAAAAGGGACTATGAGAAGAACCATCAGAATTTCATTTTCACATTTCATTGAATTGAAATACTTGCATTTGTAGTGGGAACAATTCTTGAAGTTGTTGAAAATTTAAGTCGTTGATGGTTCCGGCAGTGTCAAGTGGAAGTTGGTTGAGAGTTCTCTTTCTCCAGGAATGCACGGCTGGTTTGGTCAGGTCCCTGTTGAGGCCACGCCGAGCACCCAGGAGAAGTGAGGAAGTCGGAAGAGTGGGTGATTGGAGTCGTTGTTGGTTGGAGTCTTTGTTCCAAAACTCCTGAGATTGTCCTTGGTTCTTTGTGAGAGAGTCTTCTCTCTCCTGCCTGAGCCCATATCTGGTTGGATCGAGGCCTGCTGGGCCCTGGGGCCCCCGTGGAGGGGGAGGGGGTTCCCCAGGATCACCAGAGCAGTGTTGCGGCTGGATGAAAGAACTAAGAGAGGGAGGTCACATGTGGACTGTCTCTAATAAAGCCTGGAAAAGATCCTCCCCTAAGGGTTGAACTCGACCAATCAGAAAGGTGACATGTCTGAGAGGGAAAGTGGCTCTTAGTTGATTTACGAGTCTTTTGTCCCTAGCGTGGTTATACCTTCATTAATGCTCAGATAGCTATAACACATCCACACTGCATTCTAGAAGAAGGTGATGTACATCAAAGTGTGAGTCAATAAATGAGGATTAATTAGGTAGGAGGCATGATACAGGTGAGGTTACATTGATCGTTAGTTGGTTGTATACCAGGATACATACCATAATATGTACCTAATAGTACACGAGACAGTAAACCATTTACACTGTTTCTTTCACAGTTTTATGCATGTTCATTTATAGATCAGTTAGTCTATGATTAATGCAGCAAAGTCTGTTTTAAAGAGGGTTTCCGTGTTCCCATTGTATCTCTCTCTTGTGCATGTGGCCACATTCCTCTGAGGTCATAAAATCTCCTTATCATGCCCTGTAACATGACACTGTTTCTGCCCTTGTGTTCGTTCATTTGGGCTGTTAGTTTTGGAGTTTCATAAACCTTTGTATATAATGAATAATTAGTGTGTGTCTGATTGGTCCATACCCTACAATCTTCAGATTTTGTTTCGCTGTGGTCCCGCCGTGCGATGTCGTAGACATGCAAATAATAATATCTCATGTGGTTATTCATGATTTGTGAATTCGTGTAACGGTGTTACTCCGGTCCGAAATCAGTTTTTTTTTTCTGAATTTTAATTTTAAATTGGGTATAGCTGCAAAAGTCGGTCACTCAGAAGTCTGAACCCAGTGTCATCTTGACATGCTAGATTTGTGAATTTTTTCACAGCAAAGCTCTTGTCTGTAAACCGGTCGCTAAGTCCGGTAGACAGGAATGTGGAAAATAGGCGTTTTTAATGTTTAACAATGTATAATAACAATTTATAATAAACACACACACCGCTGGATTACAAAAACACTTGTTTTAGATTGAGCCTGATTTGTGAAAACTTTCACAGGTCAGTTTGGGTCAGTTAACCCTTCCCTGAGTGTTTAACTTGGTCATTCTGATTTGTGAAAACTACCGTAGGTCAGTATGGGTCAGTTAACCCTTCCCTGAGTGGTTAACTTGGTCATTCTCATTTGTGAAAACTTTCACAGATCAGTTTGGGTCAGTTAACCCTTCCCTTAGTGTTTAACTTGGTCATTCTGATTTGTGAAAACCTTCACAGATCAGCTTGGGTCAGTTAACCCTTCCCTGAGTGGTTAACTAGGTCAATCTGATTTGTGAAAACTTTCATTTAATCTTCTGAGAACTACCACATCAGTTGTGACAAACATCACCATCGTTCTGTGTATCGTTTTTATATTTTAAGCTTCTCACCTCTTAATTATTTGTAATCAAGAGCAATTATGCTTTGTAGCAGAAGCCCTCAAGAGCTGAGGTATAATTCTGGCCAAACAAAAAGTTTCCTTAACTTTTTAAACTGTTGCATCATATCATCCTGTTTTTCCCAACTCAACTGAACATGTTTTCATAAACAAATGCACTGACTTGCCTTTTCATTTATCAATAGCATGTTTTCCAATTGTTTACAAACTTAAAATTGTCATTCTGTTGTTTGCTCATTCTCATCAAGTGTTGCTAGTTTGTTGCAACAAAGCCAATAAAACAATGGATTTAAAGCATTTTGCTGATTTTTAAAACTTTAGGCTCTAATTTATAGCTCTTCATCGAGTCCTAGAAAATAATCTCATCTCCTTTCCTGAAAACAAGGAGATCTTTAAAATCCATTACAAGGGTTTTCATTGCTCATCTGCACTGCCACTATCATGTGCCTGACATGTGGTTGTGTCTAATTCTCAAGCTTTATCTGCCTTTTTCGGTGTCCGGATGTGACTGGGTATTCTGACCCGTTCTATAAATGTGTTAATATGGAGTGTGTCTGTTTTTCCCTCAACACTTCTGAAAAGGCTAAAATAATTGACTTACCACAACGGCAGAAGGAATAAGATGATCAAAACTCTTGTTGATTTTAAAATCCCAATATTTTGCTGAAAAGACCTTGCTCGCCTTGCGAGATCACGGAGGCTGGTCACCATTTTTGTAAGCCCGTCTAGATCGGCCCAAAGGTGGTTTCCAGATAGAACGGGTGAAGGTCTCTGCGTGTTATTGTCTTTCCGTGTGGCAAAGTAATTTATTTCCATTTAAACTTTAATCTCACTCCGTTTTACCACAACCTCGAATTTAAGTTAGACTGCCAATTGGTTATTGGTCAATTATATAATAGTTTAGCAATACATTTGATTGTTCTATTTAACTCTTTACTTATATTTTACCCGTTCATATTAGGAAGTTATGTCGCTCAGAGGTCCTCACGCCTTGTTTAACGTGGGTCTCACAATCACAATCTTGCCAGCTTCGGTCGCTAAACAGAGGTAATTGTTACGGTGCTTAGCATAAGTGAACACACCCATGGTAAAGTTGACTTAAAAGAGGAATAAATCATCTTTTGGAAATTGATCTTAATACCTTAATTAGAAAAATTAGGAAAAATCCAACCTTTAAGGGCACCAATTTTCTTTGTGAATAAATACTGTATCGTAAATAAATAAATGTTCTTCCTTAAAATACAGGTTGCATAAGTCAGGACATCCCTATGTTAAATTCCCATCAGGCAGGCAGATTTTTATTTTTAAAGGCCAGTTGTTTCATGGATCCAGGATACTATGCATCCTGATAAAGTTCCCTTGGCGGAAAGATCATAAGATCAGTTTTCTATCTGCTTCACTATGCCCTGAAGAAGGCTCCATGCCGCTACGCGTGGGCGTTTTAGAGTTGTCCGTGTAGGACATGTCATTTTTGTAATAAAGACATTTTAATCAAGGAGTGCCTCGATCATCAGAGAATTCTTTCTCTACACTGTCTCTTAGATGTTCTACCTTGGACCGAAGAGCACCCAAATCAAATTCAAAAGGAATTGAGCACGCCATCCATCTTGAATCTAAAAGTTCCCTTGGCCTTTGGAATTAAAATAGCCCCACATCATCACATACCCTTCACCATACCTAGAGATTGGCATGGTTTTATTTCAGTTGGCCTAATAGCTGGTTTGATTTGCATTGAGTGATAATCTTATTGAAAGAACCCCATGCCAATCTCTAGGTAAATAGATGTCTCTTACGAGAGTACTCTCGTGTTGCGTAAGCTGGGAAAACCTCTTTTCTCGAGAATACTGAAGCTAAAAATTATCCATAATTTTGCATTAATTTAAAACGCATTGCTGCATAGAGCAGACCTAGGCGAGATGGCTCGCACGCCTATTGGTTGCTCTGCTGCAACTGCTGCAGCCTATCGGTGGACTATTCACAGGGATTAAAGTTCTCCGTCGCTACGACGGATTTCCGTTAATTGCAGTCGCGTCTATGACGGATTTCCGTCAATTGCAGGGTTTCCGTCTGTCCTTATGTTCCGTAATGTCCTAAATTCACTTTTCATAATTTTAAGACCGTAAATAGGCTTTCATTTCTCAAATAGTGTGATAAATGTCTTAATTTTAGTTTGAATAGGTCCTAAATTAAGGAAAGACGAGGTGTATTCACCCTGCTGAGGGGGATGTGATAAAGCCTGGAGTGGAGCGAAAGCACGTTCCTCTCTCCACTCTAAGTATTCTGTAATCACTTCGCTTATGATTCAGTCCGGGTTTTCAATTCCCGCTCACGGAAAAACTGCTCCGTGTTCACTCAATTAATCTTTTTGGATAAGTGCATGTCAGGCTACAGCTGGTTAGCTGCGGTCCGAATATTACTCACTGGTCTAGATATTACCCACTATAATGTGCACCCCGGGCACACGCCCTTGGGGCCATGTGTGTGAATGACTTCAGCACGCACGGCGTTTTACTTCGGGTTCCCGTAGCGTAAGCTAGCTTACGCAATACGAGAGTACTCTCGTAAGAGAACGCTCTCGGTTACTAACGTAACCTCAGTTCTCTCTAGATGAGGGAACGAGTGTTGCGTAACCCTGCCGTGCTTGTGCTACGTTCTGGTTTCGCTTCAGTATGAATAACCAAAGAACACCCTATGTGGACTCAGCTTATATAGACATAAGCCACGCCCATTCTGGCGGGACGCGACGCGTAAAGCTTTCAGTAATATTTAGTTTGAGCACAGTACCAAATTTCCCCCATTAGATGCCAGCAAAGCTCCAGTGGTGCACACAGTGGTTGGATTTGTGATTTGCAGTAGAGTTTTTCTCTCTCAAATATTACTAGCAAGCACACATGCACATTTTTTTATTGCACACATAAAAACCACAATCTGACATCCATACCAACACACTCACACAATTGCAGCTGCAATTTTGAGGCCTTCCCAAATTAATGAAAGCCTATTAACAAAGATCATATCATTTTATAGTTAAATACCCCTGGGGTTAATAATTCTTTTTTTTTTGTCCTTAAAGGTGCTCTAAGCGATGTCGGGTGATGTCACTTCTTGTTGACGTTTAAAGTATTGTCAAACAAAACGGAGGCTAGCTAGACCCTCCCTCCTCCTCATCCGCGCACTAACCCCCAAATCCTTCTTGTCGGTTACTGGCTGGAACAGTTTGTTATGTTTCGTGGTGTGGGTTAGCCCAGTTTGTTTTTGTTGCCGTTTTTGGAGTCTGGGGTGTCGGCAGACACTGCATTTTTTTACAGTGTGTTCAGGGGACAGGCAGCTAGCGGATGATGAGGAGATGTTTGCTGTATGTGACAAAAAATGTTTTGGCCTAAAAAATGTGTGACATCGCTTAGAGCACCTTTAAGGTCCTGAATGAAACTATTTTGTGTATAGTGCAAAATAGATTTATTAAAGGAAGTTGGGGTGACAGTAAAATTCCAATAAAAATACATGTGCAAAAATGTATGCAGTTGGCATTAACACAGGCAAAATGAAAAAAAAAATGTCCATATGGTCACACTGTACAAGGGTTTAACTGCAGTTAACCACTAGGGGGCCTCGGCAAACAATGGAGACCTAATTAGCCTTATGAGTGTTTAAAATGTGTTATATTAGCATAATCTTAATTAATATTCTAAAAGAAAACACACACAAAAAAATAATGATGTAAAACATTAAACTAACATCATGTATTAGGCTTATTTATTAGTACCAGAGGTATGGTATTGTACATTGTATAGGCCGAATGTCTGTATATTTTAAGCTATTGCATGTCAATCATAAACATAATTACTGTGAAATACTGTTCATTATTATTTGTTATGCTTATATTAAATTAGGCTTTATACCTCTGATTTCTACTTGCTCTAACTCTGTAACCAGTAAAATCTCAAACTTTATTAATGCAGCCTGAGACTTTTTCAGTTTAATAAAAAGATAGCCTAACACTGTCATATTTTGTTTAAATATTTTTTTCCCCTCTAAATTCACTTCATGCAGAACAAACTAGTCAGCAGGTTGCTCCAGAAGAGAGTGCAAAAATTTCAAACTCTTTGGAAAAATTCTGTCCCCTAAAATATATTATGAAATGTTTGTGATTAAAATACACAGCTAATTTTGAATGGAGAAGCATTATATGTATACACACAGTTCCTTTAGGGACTTGTTAAACGTGCAATTTAGTGGAATGTAATTTTGGGCAAAAAAAGAGGTTTGAATGAATGATAATTAGAATTACAACATCAAACTTACAAATATATAATTTGAATCAAAATTGTTTAACTAAAAAACTATACAATAAGGACTCAGATGACCTTTTTAATGAGAAGAACTGTAGGATGCACAGATTCAATAGAATGAATCTGACTTTCCAACACTAGAAAAGTGGCTCAGTATTTAATTATCAGTAATAGCATCATGTCTGTGTACAGACAAAAGTACATTAGGTAAAGGGATGTTTTATACAAAACATTATCCATTAATGAGGTGCTGTGCCTTTAAGAGCGGAAACAGCTCCTGTTCGCTCCTCCACCCTCTGCTCTGTTCAATGACGCTTTACAACATCGCTTTCATCAAACACGACACGAATGAACGCAAGAATCAATTACAGGTAAAAAGCCATAGCCTACTCTCCTTTATGAATTTGCATGTATAGGTTTTAATGCTTAGATTTGTCCTTAATGCGAAACATAGCGGGGCAGTTTCTCACCTGTCTTCTCGGCGATGCTCATCAACACCTTGTGGTTTTGGCGATAAGGGAGGATGAAAACAGACAGCTGTCACTGTATAGTTCAATCAAACGATTACAGCGCCGAGAAAATATCGTTGGTTATTAAATGTGAGCTTATTTGAGCTCTTTAAAATATCACTACCGACTCAAATACATGTTGAGTTAGATTATTCGTGCTGCGTTTTATGGAGAAAGGTCGTGCATCAACATTTAGCTTGTATTTCATATCATTTTATAAGTAAAGTGAGTTGTAAATTCACTGTACAATGGAGATTTTCAGATAAGGATGGCATGTATGACGTCATCCAGGGCTCGCTCCAGCAGTGAGTCTAGTGAAGCAGCGGATATGATGTGATGTGAACGGCCCGGGAATCACCATCTGTCATCCGCAGCATCATCTGTGTGGCCTGATCTCCTCATAACTGCTTATTATGATTCATTAATTTAATCAAAATGTAGAGGTTTTATTAAGCATTAAACACTATTAAACGTT
Source organism: Siphateles boraxobius (assembly GCF_051911475.1). Taxonomy (NCBI): domain Eukaryota; kingdom Metazoa; phylum Chordata; class Actinopteri; order Cypriniformes; family Leuciscidae; genus Siphateles; species Siphateles boraxobius. Next base: position 10,827,445 of record NW_027509219.1, on the reverse strand, counting down.
TATGTTGCATATTCCAAATATATTATGCCAGGTTATGATAGCGGAAATTAGTAATTCAGTTTCTTTTTAGAAATTCTTTCTGTACCATATCTATGGCTGTGGATTTTGGCTGCCTGCAAAAGGTATTGTCACTAACTTAATACATAGGGTCTATTATATACATTATGGCATAAAAACAAATATTACGGCTCAATTAGAGTTTACAAAATGTGTCTACTAAGGTTTGTTTGTTTGTTTATTTATTTATTTCAACAGGGACAATGTGCAAAAAACATTAATTAAAGATGCTTTGCACCAGATTTAGCTTAAGCTAGTTTCCATCTGTAAGCTAGGTCATCTATTGCCTACTTATTGAGACCAGGGGAAAGGAAGCCCACCCAATAAAATGATGTACCATGATTTGTAGTGATGGCCCTGTGACTGTCTGTTAATAATGCACAACATTTCATAACACAATAAATGCATGTTGAATAATTGACTGGTTTCTATGTTATATTACACAGCTCTCTGCTGTGTACTATCATTTGTATGTAATAAGGTAAATTACTGAAAGTTGCTGGATGTAAATTTTTCATATTCAATCAATGTTTTCAGAGCTGGATTCAGTTTTTCTTTTGTTGATCCACAACAATTAAACATTAGCCATACGTTAACATCTTAAACAGTCATGTGCATATCTAATAACTACAGGTCTACAAAGGGACTGCATCCATCACTAGACAGGCCTAGAATAGAATGTTATGAAATATAAAATGTCCAATAAAAAAATCTTTTCACAACACTTTAAATTGATATATATATATTTCTGACTTTGATTTTCAGTATATTATATTTATTCTATGTCTATTTTCATTTCAGGTTTATAAGGCCTGTTTGACTCCGGAAACTATGGACCAGGTGTGACCTTGGTGTATTTCATATCATCTCTTTTACCAACTCTTCGTTCTCTATCAAGATGGCATCATGTGTTTCTGGATGCTCTTCAGTGATGAGGTTCTGTCAGAAGCTCAACAGGCTAAAGACGCTGGAGGATGACGTAATGGCAACATCACTGAAACGTTGTCTGTCCACAGTGGACCTCGCTCTGCTTGGTGTCGGTGGAATGGTGGGTTCAGGCCTGTATGTTCTCACAGGAACTGTTGCTAAAGACACTGCAGGACCAGCTGTCGTGGTGTCGTTCCTCATCGCAGGAGTAGCGTCTCTCATGGCAGCGCTGTGCTATGCTGAGTTTGGCGCCCGTGTACCAAAGACAGGCTCCGCCTACATGTTTACTTACGTTTCTGTTGGGGAAATCTGGGCGTTCCTGATTGGTTGGAATGTCATTTTGGAGTATATGATTGGAGGGGCTGCGGTAGCTCGTGCATGGAGTGGCTATTTGGACTCAATTTTCAATCACCGCATCCAGAACTTCACTGAAAGTCATGTGATGCGTTGGGACGTGCCCTTCATTACTCATTACCCAGACCTCTTAGCGGCCTCCATCCTCCTAGTGGCTTCATTTTTCATCTCATTTGGTGTTCGTGTCTCATCTTGGCTCAACCACATCTTTTCGGCCATCAGTATGGTAGTCATTGCCTTTATCTTGGTGTTTGGCTTTGTACTGGCCGACCCAGTCAACTGGAGTGCTCGGGAGGGAGGCTTTGCCCCGTTTGGATTTTCGGGTATTATGGCAGGAACTGCAACATGCTTCTATGCATTTGTTGGCTTTGACGTGATAGCCGCTTCCAGTGAAGAAGCCAGTAATCCTCAGAAGGCTATTCCTATAGCGACTGCAATCTCATTGGGCCTGGCGGCCACAGCGTACGTCCTGGTGTCCACAGTTCTTACATTGATGGTTCCATGGCATACACTCGACCCAAACTCCGCTCTGTCAGATGCGTTCTTCAGACGGGGATACAGCTGGGCCGGGTTCATCGTGGCTGTGGGTTCCATCTGTGGTGAGTATGAGTTAGTAGTTGACGTATAGGATTTCGATGGTCAGTTTTGATATATAGAGAGCAGGGTGGTCGATTGTTGATTTAATACAAATATACATAATTAAATGATAATAAAAGATGTACAAAAATTTTCATTTAATAACCACTTATTTTACGCAATGATTATTAATTCACAAAAAATATACAATGTAATAGTGGCTAATCATGTGAGCAAATTATTCAGGCTGAAAGCTGTCTTGTTGAGGCAACATCACATCACTTTTTTGATGCGCTTTTAGGAATTTATTTAATAAATATGTTTCCATCCTGGTTTGTTTGCATATGATGTCACCTTACCGATTCAAATAAAAAAATGTTAACCTCCAGTGAACGTCTTTTAAAAATATACCTAAATATTTTTTATGGCTATAATAAATTAATACTTTTATACAGCTAGGATGCATTAAATGAATCAAAAGTGGCAGGAAGACCTTTATAATGTTACCAAAAATGTCTAATTTAAGTAAATGCTGTCGTTTTGAACTGTCTATACATCACGCCATCAAAGCATATCAAAAATATTGAGCACCACAACTGTTTTCAACATTGGTAATAATAAGAAATGATTCTTGAGCCCCATATAAGCATATATATTAGATTTCTGAAGGATTTGGTGGATGAAGACTGGAGTAATGGTGTTGAAAATTCAGCTTTGAAGTTAATATGCAGATTAAAATATACTGACTTGGAAAACATTTGTTTTAAATTGTAATAATATTTCACAATATTAAGGTTTTTACTGTATTTTTGATCAAATAAATGCAGCCTTGGTGAACAGAAGAGACTTTCAAAAACATTTAAAACATTCTTAAAGACCAGAAACCTATGAACGTTAGTGTGTGTAGAGATCCTTTGTGTATGTAGAGAAGATCCATATTGATGTTCATATGGTCACATTGATGTAAAAGATTTTTTTTTCTTTTCTACTTTATAGCAGTCTCTATGATTATGTTCATATAGATGAAGAAATATGGAGTTTATACTGTTTCCTATCTTGTCTAATTAAAACGATCTAATCTCTTTCATCTAGCCATGAACACTGTGTTGCTCAGCAACCTCTTCTCTCTCCCGCGGATTGTGTATGCCATGGCGGAGGATGGCCTCTTCTTCTCCGTCTTTTCTCGTGTCAACCCTGTAACCAAAGTCCCGGTGATCGCCATTCTTGTTTTTGGCAGCCTTATGGCATTTCTTGCCCTCATCTTTGATCTAGAAGCACTAGTCCAGTTCCTCTCTATTGGCACTCTGCTTGCTTACACTTTTGTAGCGGCCAGCATCATAGTTCTCCGCTACCAACAGGATAAATGTACTGGGAGCTCAGGAGGAAATGGAATCAAGACAGATGCTTCATCCACACCTCCACTGAACCAGTCAGGGCAACAGCTGGACCCATCTGTGGCAGTGAACGAGACCCAGACCTTTGCACAGGACAGCGGAGAGCCGAAGGAGTATGAATCATTCTCTGATAAACTTCAGCTGGTGGAGAGGCAGAAGGCGGTGAAGGAGAGACGCGCTGCTGGGACACTGAAGGCTCGCTGGGAACCGTATCTGGGCCGTATACTGGGGGACTGTGAGCCGGGGGAGGTGGTGGCGTTCTCTGTGCTGGCTCTGATGGTCAGTGCTGTCTCTTTAAGTGCTGTGTTGGTGTTTGGGAGTAACCAGCTGCATCTGCCTGTGTGGAGCTTCACACTTCTGCTGGTCATCTTCAGTCTGGTCTTCCTGCTCAGTCTGGCTCTCATCTGGGTCCATGAACAGCAGCCCAATCACAAGACCTTTCAGGTTAGTTACAAATACTGCAGTAATGAGGTGATTAGACATCTGGTTAGAAAAAAACACAGATATCATACAGTTAAAGGGTTAGTTTACTAAAAAAAATTGATTCTGTCATCAATTACTCACTGTCATGTCATTCAAAAACCATACAATTTTCAATCATCTTTAGAACACAAATGTAGTAATTATGAATAAATTGTGAGATATTTCTGTTCCCAAAACTCGGATGTTCAACAAGTTCATAAAGATATAGTAAAATAAATTCATATGAATTTAATTTAGGATTTTATTCACATATTGATCAGCGAACATACATAGAGCATGCTCTTTATGAATGTTATGAACTTGGTTTTGGGTGATAAGACTTTTCATGCAGGGACAGAAATTTCTCACATTTCATTAAACGAGTCTTATGGGATTGGAACGAAATTAGACAATTGTAATTTATGATAGAATTTTATTTTTGGTTGAACTATTACTTTTACAAAAAGTGGGAATGAATGTATTGTACACGTAATAAGTTGAATTTAGTGTATTACTATAGCAAATATGTTTTTATGCACACTAATATTTGTTCTGTGCAAGCCTACATCATGAAATGTTACAATTGGTTAAACTGTACAGTTGTGGTCATTAGTTTATATACACCTTGCAGAATCTGCAAAATGTTAACTGACTGAGCTTTTGAAATGGAATGTGTAATGAGTGACAACCGATAAGTACTAAGAGCATTTGGGAATAAACTGAGGATACTGATGTCTGATATAAAATCATGCAAAAATTATTTCAGTCTAAAGGTATAAATAGATTTCAGCATTGTTTAATATAAATGTAAATTAGATGAGTTCAAAATTACTTGGAGCTGAATTGGCCGCAACAAACTGAATGAACACATGAAATTACTACAAACTCCCTTATTAATAAAACCATATAAATAAATGTAAAAAAACATACAAAACATGCTTGTATGCCAGGAACCATGAGATGATGCATTCATGTAGGATGTATGTAAAAGAATCACTGAATAGTTTTCTTGAACCAGTTGATTTAAACAAACCGTTCAAACCAACTGAGATTAAGTCATAGAAATGAGTCAGACTTTGCATCACTAGTATGTGTTTCATCATTCAGGTTCCTCTGGTTCCATTTATTCCTGGCTTCAGCATCCTCCTGAATGTGTTTCTCATGTTGAAGTTAAG